>NW_013952857.1:106681-109843 GCF_001266775.1 Austrofundulus limnaeus | reverse complement strand
CAGTTTAAATTTTTATTTTTAAAGAGAGAGGGAGATTGTTAACCTCCTACTTATATTCTCYTGAGACGAGCGGGGGAGTTTTTAAGTTCCTGTTCTCTGCCCGGGCAGCTCAGTGTGTGAGAGCGCGGGACACAAAATGGTGGACGAATAAAGAGTTCAACAAAAATAATAAACGTCATGTTTATTTGAACTTTACATCTTGTAGTTACTTGTATTTTATATTTAATTTTAACATAATTCAAAAATGAAGTGAGTATGATGAGTTAAGACTATCAGACTACAGCTCCTAGTAACAATAGTTGCACCAATGGTTGAAAAGACTTAGTGGAAATATAGTGTTTCTACAAAAAACAGGAGATTACAATTTAGTAACCAGGACAACTTCTTGTGGGCCAAATCAAATGACTTGGAGGGCCAATTTTGGCACCTCTGTTTTATAGGATTTAGATCAGGGCACAGAAGGCCACTTCAGATAAGTCCATTGTTTTGTTCTTAAGCATTCATGGGTGTTGTTAGTTGTGTGTTTTGGGCCATTATCCTGTTAGAGGACCCATGATCTGTGACTGAGACCAAACTTTCAGGGTAGCATACCTGTATTTTTCTCCAGAATACCTTGATAGTCTTAAGATTTCAATGTACCCTGCAGATCCTTGTACAGGATGGTAAATGGTAAATGGACTGTACTTATATAGCGCCTTTCTATCCATCCAGGACACTCAAAGCGCTTTACACTACAGGCATTCACCCATTCACACACTGATAATGGCAAACTACATTGTAGCCACAGCTGTCCTGAGGCACACTGACAGAGGTGAGGCTGCCATTCACAGGCGCCACCGGACCCTCTGACCACCATCAGTAGGCAAGGCAGGTAAGGTGTCTTGCRCAAGGACACAACGACTGTGTCGACTGGACAGGGATTGAACCGGCGACCTTCCGGTTCCAGGACGACTCCCCTAACCACTCTACCACAGCTGCCCCYGATGCAGCAAAGCAGCTCCTAATAAGCAGTATCTTTTCTTTGAACGTTTCATATTTGGTATATATGACTCGTTGACCAAAAGCTCCAATCGTGTCTCGTCTGTCCAAAGGAAATTCTCCCAGAAGCTCTGTAGCTTGTCATCATGCATACTGGAAAATTCCTATCTCTCTTTTTAATGATTTGGTGTCCTACTCGGTCATCTTCCATTAAATCCCCTTTGCCTCAATCAGTGACTGATGGCACAYTCTGGGTTCTTTCGTTACTGTTCTTTTATCAGTCTCTTCATTTTGTCTTCAGATGTCATCCATTTTACCCTTGCAGCCACGTCCAAGGAGGTTGGCTACATTCCTGTGGAACGTAGACTTTTCAGAATGTGGTGTTTTCAGCAGGAACATCAAGCTTGGTGATGGTCTTATAGCTTTTGCCTTTAACTTGTTTGTTAATAATTTTCTTTATAGGCTCCAAGACAACTTTCTCCTTAAATTTATATTCCCCATGTTCAGTGTAGTACACACAATAATACCAAACATCATTGTGAGTTTTCACCCTTTAAACAGGCAGACTGACTGATTACAAGATTGAAAACACCTGTCATTACAGGACACACCATAGTTTACTATGTTGCTTTTGTTAAATTAGATTAGATCTTTCTTAGGTTACAATCCCTTTTGTCAACACCATTTTTATTCTTGTTTTAATTCTGTTTAATCAAACAGAATGAATGATTTGTTTTATTTGTTGTTTTTCAGTAATTTTATTTTTGCATTTAAATTTTTTTCAATTTTTTTATTTGTTTTTTTTTCTTCAGGAAATGGGTAACAGAATTTGTCCACATCTGCAAATAAGCTCAGCTATTTAGCCCCTAGTTATTATTTACAAGTGGAAAATTGTAATGATTATAAAACATTTTCTCAGTTTGTGTGCAGTGGCATTGATGGACCGTTAGAAGTCAGTATAACCTCACTGATAAACATGCAGGAAGTGTTTGTCATGTCTGCACCGTGTGGGTGTCTGAAGCCTGAGGTTATTTTCTCTTCATGCAGATGAGAAGCATGATGTGAGAATGACACGTGGACTTCAGACTGCTATAGTTTTGCATGTGATTTCTGAATGATAGTTTAAAAAAATAAGATCCTCAACCATTTAGACAAGGTTACCCAAAGTTTCTGTGGGTCCTTCTCAGGATGTATAGTTAGTTCCATGTCAACTCTATTGACCTTTTTATGAAACAAAACAACATTTTAAAAGTCTTTAATTAAATTTATAGAACCTTTCTAATACAGATTTTCTTATTAAATCCCTTTTTAGCTCTGAATGTTGGTGTTAAAAAAGCTGGTAAAAGTGAAAGTTRGTTGAAAAAATACGATATTCGGGAAGGACCCGATATTGATTGTTGTTTGAATTTAGTTTTTGGGAATTTTTTCTTCTCTTTCTGCTTCTGTTAATTTCATTTATGACTTGTTCTTGTTTTAATTGTACATACATATTATTTTGTTAGTTTTAATGAATGAATGAAGAAAGAAAAAGAAAAAAAATAACAATTAGCCAAATGTAATTTTCCCCTTAATCCTGACCAATTTAATTTACTCAAATAAATAGGATAAAACGTTAAAAATGTGATGAAAAATTAATAAATCTATTGCACATCTAGCCCCTGAAAAAAACACAAGAAGAAATGTCTTTCTTAAATTTATCAACAAATTAAAATCTCAGAGGCCTCATGACATTAGAGCTGATGGACTAAATGCCATCAAGGGGTGGCTAAAAAGCTTTCAGACAAATTAGTTTTTAATGTGAAGCCAATAAGACAGTCATTCTGGAAAAATATGCAATTTTAAATATTTTTTTTAATTTCTAATGCATTACCTATAAAAACATTTTCAGTCTTTTTGAACATTTTTTTCTTTGCTTGTTGACATGTATTTATATAACCAACATGTCAGACACTTAGACAATGTTAAATAGTTTTTATTAGAAAATTGACAAGGTATTCGACAATTTATTGAGGAGTCACTGTTGTCCACTGTTTGGTCAGCAAAACATCTCATGAACCACTGGACAAATTTTAACAAATCTTTTAGAAATTTGTTGTTGGATGTATATCTACCTTTGGAGTCATCACACATAGTCTCTCTCTCTCTCTCTCTCTCTCTCTCTCTCTCTCTCTCTCTCTCTCTCTC
>NW_013952857.1:100354-106671 GCF_001266775.1 Austrofundulus limnaeus | reverse complement strand
CTCTCTCTCTCTCTCTCTCTCTCTCTCTCTCTCTCTCTCTGCTTTTAAAGCTATCACAAATCAATCACTCTCAGTAAAAATTGGCCTTCCTACAAAGAAGAACAGATTTCTTGTGAGAAATATGAAGTTCTGAAGCCATCTTTGAGATTAGTCATCAACACAACACTCTATACAAACATGCACATAACCAAGCATCAGATGAGCTGGTCACCAGCATTATTGCACCACCTCATGTGATTTTGATTGAATTTTTAAGCCAGATAAGGAAAATTTGATCATGTAARGTTGAACCTGTTACCAGGTGTGGCAGGAAGGGTTCCTTTTATAAGCAAAGATGCCAAATGTTAGATGTGGTCAGAACCACCAACTGGTGCAGAAGAGGTCAGGCTGGTGAAAATGGGAGATGTAACAAAATTAGAAATAAATATACAGTAAATTGTGATTAAAAGACCAAAATATAATATGATAAATCTGGTCTGTGATGTCAAAATAAGAATAAAAAATGCAGGGAGATGTTTTTGAAGTCAGAAATGGACATTGCTGATAAGATTACACTTTTAAACCTTATACCAATTCCTGTAGTAACGCACAAGAAGAAGAGGARGGGGTGGGGTCCTCAGCTTAGGAAGGCAGGTTGTGAAAAATTACAGAGCCACGCATTATGTAAACATCTATTTTTATTTATGGTTTGGTCTAATCACTAACAAGATTTTTACCCTTCTTATTCTTACCCTCCATCCTCCTCCTCTGCAGGTAGTCCTGGGCCAGTACCGCTGGCTCTCCTATAAGGARGCCACCACGGCAGCAACCCAGCTGGGCAGTGGTTTGGCATCATTGGGTCAGAGACCAAAAACCAACATCGCTATCTTCTGTGAGACACGAGCAGAGTGGGTAATTGCTGCTCAGGCCTGCTTCATTTACAACTTCCCATGTAAGTTCAGGATATCTGCTTGAAAGTAGACTTTACATTAACTTTCATGTAAAATGTCTAAATCCAAAAGGGTATTCTGGAAACCTGAAAGCTGTCTGGTACCATTTCACGGGCTCTAATTTTACTCGAACATTAGGCAATAAAAGAAAGATATTGTTCTTGTTTCATGAAAACTTTAGCTGTGTCCTAATTCAGGGCTGTAGCCTACCTAGACTGCGGACCATGTAGGCCACACCCTTTGCAGTCCAGGTAGGCTGCATAAAATATATGTGAATTGAGACGTTTTAGTCTTCAGATGTTATATGTATGCATGACCACGCACTACCCCATTATAGTGATATGAGTTATATCAGGTGCCTTTAATTATAATGCATCTGGACATGTATTCACATTTCTTGTCTTTGGAGGAATAATTTCACAATTAAAACATACGTAAAAAAAAAACATAAGAAATGTGGGTTTAGCTTCGGTATCAGTTGCTAAGCATAAAGTTACTAAGCATACATTTAAAATCTAATTCTTCAGTCTGTGAGTATTTCCAAACTGACATAGTAAAAAAAAAAAAACAAACGCCATCTTTGTTTTCCTGTTTAATTTGCTGATGAGACAATAAGTCCTGGGATATCCTCTACCGGGAAGGATGTGCAGATGCAGCCTTCATTCTTGGGGTTTTGTGGGCTGCATTATGCTGCATGAAAAATAGCATGTATTGGGAAGGCCTTTGGCATGGGTGAGTGACATAAGCGGCCGAAAAAAGCAAATTTCGAAATTTCTGAATTGAGACACAGTCTTTGTGTATAGATCCAAGCTTTATGTGTAATTCAGATTGTTACAACAGCCAAGTGATGTACAAAGGCCTGTAGCAGAAACTAATGTTCATAAAAAGACAGTACAAGACAATACAGTATATAAAAAACACTACAGAAAAATTACAGAACACTACTCCCTTAAGAAGTAGTTTAGCTCTTTCTCTGTGTGTCGCTGGGGAGAGGGAGGTCTGTTTTTGTTCTGGACCTGCTGCGGCCCAACCACGAATAAGTGATGTACGTGGAGATTTTTGGCAACCCTAAAATAACTCTCTTATCCTCTTCATTTCTTGTTTTTTTTCCACAAATTGCTTCCAAATTTGTTTTAGGTGAACTGATTTACAGACTATTTTGCTTGTGTGTGTGTGTGTGTGTGCGTGCGTGCGTGCGTGCGTGCGTGCGTGCGCGCGCGCACACACATTGGTGGTTGCAGTGGTCAGCATGCACAGTCCAGCTGAGACAGAAGAAGGTCACTCTGTCCCCTCTGTTTTGATGTTGCATAAGTGCCCCATTTCTCTTCTTTCACACATTTTTTTCACATTTGTTTATGCATTTCTGCAAGTACCTTTTTATTTGACACAGTCTGCAATGATTTAACATAAGCAATTCTTGTGTTGCACGACATGAATTTCGTCAGGTAAGTAACCGCCTGTATGTACCAGGGTAAAGCTGATAAAGCTGGACACTGATTCTGAACAAGAAACTGTTTTACTCAACAAAAACAGCCTGCCGAGACTAATAGAGCTGCAGATTTCTGCCCTTAGCTCTTCTGGGCTGATTTACTCTTTAATATTTTCTGTGTCAACGGCACTTCATTAAATTGTTTTGATTGTTCATGAAGTAACTTTCATTTTGTCTGTGTGCTGTGGTTTAGACTCCATTAAACTGTCATGCCTTTAAAATACTGTGTCAGTACGGGCCAAGGAAAGCACCTTATGAAGTGTATTTCTTTCTTATAAACACAAACACAGGCAACAGTGGAAACGCCTGGGGCAGTGCATAACACATGGTGTGGAGGGGGAGAGGAATTAAAGATCGGAAAAAGAAACAGAGAGGAGGACATAGGACGAGGCAAGTGAAGGGTGATCGCGTCAGAAGAGGGGTGAGAGAGTCTACGTGAGCATCTGATGTTGACAGAGGCATCAGGGAGTCAGCCAAAGGCCCCCAATGAACCCAAACACTTCACTTGTGTGGATGTGTATTTCCACATGCATACTGATTTTGTAAATGTGTGCATGTGCTCATCAGATCTTTTGTGTCTTAATTAATTGAACAAAGGGTGTGATTCGCAACAGTTGCACAACAAGAAAATAAAGTAATTTTGACAAACTTAGCTGAAATGTGTGGAATGATGAAGTTAGAATAAATGTAGCCCAACAAGTTCACCTTTGAGGGTGTAGAGTCTGAAGACACGGGGGAAGACAAGTCCATTACCATGGCAGGAGTCACCAAGGTAGTCAAAAAGCTTCTGAGTGGCCAGGAGCCAGTTTTACCCTGAGATGCTGAAGGCTCTGAATGTTGTGGGGCTGTCATGGCTGACATATGTCTTCAGTGCTACATGGAGGACCGGGACATCTCCTGTGGGGTAGACCTGGGTGGTGGTTCCCATTTTTTGTAAAGGGGGACCGGAGAGTGTTTTCTAACTATTGTGGGATCACACTTATCACCTTCCCTGCAAAAGTTTACTCCAGATTGTTAGAAGGGAACCTCTGACTGATTGCTGAACCTCAAATTCAAGAGAAGCAGCGTGGCRTCTGTCGAGATCCTGCATACAAGGAGATAAATTGAACTTTCCTTGCAGGGTGATGAGCTCTGTCATCAGGGGTGAACTCGGAGTAGAGCTGCTGCTTCTTTGCATCAAAAGAAGCCGGTTGAGGTGGTTTTGGCATTGTGAGGTTMTGTGTTTTTGTGTTTTTTGTCATACTCTTGTGTTACCTTGTCATCATTACGCCTCTTTTTCCTTAGATTGTTTACTTCCTCCTCTGTCYCACACACCTGCCAATAGTTCCCAATTAGTGTTTTCATCAGCTGTTGTTCATCTCTTCATTTCCTCTGTCTGTATATTTTCTGGTTCAGTACTCCACACACTCACTGGTTCATTGTTTGGTCTTACCTACTGTTATGTTCTCCTTGTTGTTCTAGTTATTAGTTTTTCVCTTTGTTGTTTTTGCTGCCTCGACAGCTTTTGTTTTATTTTTGTTAAAATAAACATTTTTCTTTTTGCAAAACACTTTCTCCATCCAGATTTGGGTTCATACTCCTCGCTAAACGTAACAGAATGAACCAGTCAACTTCAGAACCCARTGGAAGAAAGAGGTTTTTTTAAGTTTATGGAGGAAAATAGTTTTTTGGCACAATTCAGTGATTGGGGGAAGAGTCTGACTCTGGTTGTGGCCAAGATTCAGCAGGTCCAATACCAGACCGCCATCCGAGTGTGTGGTTTCCAGATGGCACCTGCCCTGCTCCCCCAGAGACGTGAGCGCCGGGATCCTGAGGTRGAGGTCTTCCCATCCCCTCTTCTTCTGGAGGAAAAGAGAGCAAAGACGCAGTTTTAGGGAARTCGCCTGGCGCTGAAGCCCACTCCCACATCCGGTTCTTTTCAGCGCCACCGTCGCCAGCGGAGAAAGGCAGCGGTCCCTCCTGAGKCTGAATATGACCCCGACTATGACCCCGAGAGCGATCCCAACTGTCCCGAGAACATCGGCTACTGCTCTACCGGGCTGATGATTTTCAGCTCTCCAGTGCTGCCTCCACCTCTCCCGTCAGCATCTCCTCCGAGCGGGTCCCGGACACCTCCTCCAGTGTCATCTCCGAGAGGGTCCCGGARGCCTACTCCAGTGCCACCTCCAAGASGGCTACTGAGACCTCCAGCCTCCAACGCCTCAGAGAAAATCAATGCTTCCTCCTCCTGTGCTCTTCGCGCCTATGTGAGGATCGATGCCTCCACCTCCTGCACTCTTCGCGCCTACGAGAGGATCGATGCCTCCACCTCCATCCTTGCTCCCCAGAGGGTCGATGCCTCCACAGCCTCCTGCACTCCGGCGAGAGTCGARGCCTCTACAGCCACCTGCGCTTCGGCAAGGCTGGACGCTTATACAGCTGTCTACACTCCGGCGAGAGTCGACGCCACTACCTCCTGTGTGGYGGGTGTTAGGGGGGACGAGGTGGTGGTCACCACCCTGGCTMCTGTGGCACTGCAGCTCTYGTGGAGGTGTTGTKCACTCCTGCTGCAGCTCCAGAGCCTACAGAGTCCGAGTCAGCTTCAGAGTCTTCAGAGCCAGAACCAGCACTTGAGCCTACAAAGCCCCCGGGTCAGATTGTGATGTCCCCAGGCCAGCCTGAGCCTACTGAGCCCCCGGGTCAGATTGTGACGTCCCCGGGTCTGCCTGAGCACACTGAGCCCCGGGTCAGATTGTGAAGTCCCCGGGTCTGCCTGAGGCTTCCAAGGTCTCCATGCTGGTCTCTGCTCTTGAGATCTCCATGTTAGCTGGACCTGAGCTCTCATCATCTGCTGCAGCCCCACCTGAACTCTCCATGTCTGCAGCTGAGTCCTCGCCGTCTGCAGCTGAGTCCTTGCCGTCCACAGCTGAGGACTCCTTGCCATCTGCAGCTGAGGACTCCTTGCCATCTGCAGCCGTCTCCACCCCACCTGAGCTCTCACCACCAGCTGCAGCTGCAGTGTCTTCAGAGCCGGCCCCTCCAGAGTCTCCAGAGCCCCATCCTCATTGTGGCCYAGCTCCAGGTTGCCCTTCAGAGCCCCATCTTCATCGTGGCCGAGCTCCAGGTCACCCACCAGAGCTCCACCTCCTCGTGGCCAAGCTCCAGGTCGCCCACCGGAGCTCCATCCTCATCATGGCCGAGCTCCAGGTCGCCCACCAAAGCTCCGCCTCCGCTACGACCGAGTCCACGGTCGCCCTCCAGAGCTCCGCCTCCGCTGTGGCCGTGTTCACGGTCGCCCACCAGAAACCCTTCCTCGTCTGTGCTGGGTTCCTTGGTGCCCACCTGAACCTTCTGCCCTCTTCAGATGTGCCTAGGGCCATATCAGTGACTATTTTTGTTGTTTTTTCCCAGTTTTTTTCCTGTCGGTTTTTGGTTTCATTCTTTTTGTGTGTTTTTTGTTTTTCATTGTCTCGTTTCTTGCCCTCCATCCTGTGTTGTTGTTTGTTACCCCCGCCTCCCTCCCTTGTCTGTATCGTATCGTCGGGTGACGATACGCAGAGGGGAGGTACTGTGAGGTTGTGTGTTTTTGTGTCTTTTGTCATACCTCCCTCTTGTGTTCCCTTGTCATCATTACGCCTCTTTTCCCTCAGGTTGTGTACTTCCTCCTCTGTCACACACCCCTGCCAATAGTTCCCAATTATTGTTTTCATCAGCTGTTGTTCATCTCCTCATTTCCTCTGTATTATATTATATTCTGGTTCAGTACTCCACACATTCACTGGTTCATTGTTTGGTCTTACCTACTGTTATGTTGATTTGATTTGATTTTGATTTATTTATTTAACAGGAAGAGATTATTAAAAATCAAGCCTGACTCAGCATAATTGCTGTTTTACAGCAGGTTCCTGTTCTGCAGCACA
>NW_013952857.1:90874-94967 GCF_001266775.1 Austrofundulus limnaeus | reverse complement strand
GCTCCAGTATCAGTACTTGTAACTGCATTTTATTTAACATCTCATTGCAACAAAGGTTTCTTCAGCTAAGTTGTTTATTTTGTAGTTTTCGGTTCGTGATAAATTTCTAAACTCCATCACTGTTTTAATTTAATTTAAAAAACCTACAGRGTCTTTGTTTTTCTGTTTAATTTGCTGATGGCGCAATGCATTCTYGATACTGTRGACGTGTAGGATYRTCAGATGCTGCCTATGTTTTTGGAGTTTTGGTGGCTGCATTCATCGGATTCAGGCAGCCTATGGCGCAGAACAGTGACGTATAGCAGTCAATGTCAACTGCAATCCATGAATTGAGACACAGCCTTGGAGTTAACCTGATTCAAGATGGCTGCCAAATCCAAGTGCTCTGAAAACAATAATTCAGATAGCTGTACAGCAACAGTTTGATGTGGTGAGTCTAGTTTACAACACATATCCCAAGTACTACACATTGRGTGACATATTTGTTTGACACTTCAGTTTTCCTTGTTGGCATTCATCTTGTTTGTCTGTTCACCAAAATATATCAAAAGCCACTTGATGGATTTTAATGTAAAGGTCAGAGCATTAACGTTGGACCTACAACTGATTAACTTTTGGAGTCAATGCAGCTGAAGATGGCTGTCACACCTTATTTACCTTTGCCAACTCAAAAACTGCTATAGACCATTTTACAGATGTTTGCTGTGTTATTAGTTGAGTTATTCACAGCATAAAATTGCTCATAACATTTAGAGGGTTTGATTAAAACGACTGCAACTCTGCCCTTTCTCATTTTAATATTATCTTAGTTTAAAACTTTAGTATGAAAGGCAGTGGACAATTTGCATCCCTTCAAAAACGATAACTTTTAGAGAATACTGTGGGTTCAGTTGAAGTGCTGTCGAATGTTTAGATCTCATGGTTTTTATAAGTGTCACAGCCCTCATTCCAATGCACACAGAAGCAGCTGCAGAACAGGAAACAAAGACCTCGGTGACGTAAGAGCGTGATGTCATATAAACCCCTGAGTCTGTGTCAGAGTGAGGACACAGAAATGGACTGTGTTAGTGTGTCAGCCTGCTTCCCTTCTATTTATTCCGCTCTGTCTTCCTAACATCTTCCTTTCTTATTTGCATCCTCTCCTCTTTTGTGTTCTCTGGACAAAGAAACCAACCGGAGTTCTGACAGAAAATACAAACCCATTTTACAGAAATTTTAGGTCATTTTCGTCAATTCAACATGTGATGTAACATTAAATTTATCTGAATCTTTAGGAGACGTGCCTTTTCTTAGTTTTCACACATCTAAATTTACACGCAAATCTATAATTTAATACCAGTGACACACTATAAAGGAAGAGAAGCATGTGTCTATAGTGCAGGGCTATTCAACTGGTGGCCCGCGGGCCACATCCGGCCCGTGAGTGACCAAAGTTCGGCCCGCCAATTGGTTCATTCATCTCTTAAGCCCAAACTCCCGGTTTTCTACTTTAATTACTCTTAAGTTCTTTTAGTTAAACAACAAACCAAACAATATGTTTGGTATCAACAGAAACGTCAGAATCTTGYCTAGAAGCTGGTAAAAACCATTTCTATAAACACTCAAGACAGTTAAAACTACAAGTGGTTGAAAATAAAATGATGAAAGTGAAAATAAAATTGGTTTAAAAATTTGGCAAGTCAGAGATGTCAAAATATTATTTGTGTCAAATAGGAGGCATAACATGTTTTTTTGGTTTTTGATACTGTTTAATTATCACTACTTTTATAGGGTTCTGTATGTTATATTCATTATTAAATGCAGCAAAATAAACTAATTCAAAGGCAACAGATCTTTATTTTAATACTTGGTTTATTTACATAATAACTTTAATTGCTGGATGTTCGGCCCCTCAGCTGTTGACCTGCAGTAACTGTGGCCCCCGGAGCAATTTAGTTGAGTAACCCTGCTATAGTACACTGATGTTTGTAATTTTGCAAGATGCGTTCAAGTCCCTACTTAATTCCTTCATTCTACTGGGGCAAGCTCCAGCTCCCCCAGCATCCTTTACCACAGGATACAGTGAGTACAGAACATGAAGGAATGTTTACACACACTGTCAGGTCTGCCACTAGGAACTCAGTGTGGCAATAAAYCCTGGTTTGACAGTGAATAAGAAGGAACTTAATCCACAGAAAGATTTATTCACAGTTTATTGTACTGCAGCTGGTTAGCACTGTAGCCTCACCGTAAAAAGGATGTAGGTTCAAATCTCTGCCATGGCCTTGTTGCTTACATGTTTCTATGTGTGTGCTTTGGATTTCTCTGAGTAGTCTGGTTTCCTTGTGAAAGTTCAAAAGCATGTTACTGTTYGGTACTTGATAGAAAAATGCATTGCTGATTTCTTCACGACTAATTTAAATTCTTATTTTTTTGTTGTTTTCATTCAGCTTATTTGTGTCAGGAATAAAATATTAAGGAACATTATTTAAAGTTATAATGTCTAAAATGGTAAGCTGCCTTGTCCACTCATTTTACATACAATATATTATTTGAACAATACAGAGTCCAGTTTTAAAAACCCACTCATTAACACTGAGACTCAAGTCTCAGCTCAATGAAGACGTTATCAGCAATTAAACATGTTTTAATATTTGGGTATTRAAATTTTTCTTTTGAAAAATGTGATCCGATGATTTTTTTTCATTAAAATTATAATGGAAGAAACAAAGACAAACCCTTTAATTCTAAAACAACTGACACTTCTGATATGAGTGGATTCATGCAAACACATCCCAATACACAACCATTTTCGTGCACTTGGACATAACATTATACCCCCTCACATACCAATACTAAAGTAACTGCTTATCAGGCAGTGGGAGCCTGTGTCCCGTTGCACAGTAACTGAACCAAAGGCCTGAGGAGGTGACTAAAGAGGGTGGGAAGCCAAATCCAAGAGTCTGAGCTGTGTTGACAGAGAGCACGAACGTCAGCTGTCAACATCTGACTGATTTTGTTGCAGAGAAAAACATTTGTGTTTGATTTTTGCTAATGAAAAGTAGTTAAATAGATTACATTAACAAACATGATGAGTTAAGGCAATGGTTTTCTGTAAATGTGATTCATTCTTAAAATTTTATTTTGCCTTTTTTTATTTTAGTGGTTACTCTTTACCCCACTCTTGGAGGTCCAGCCATTGTTCATGGGCTAAACGAGGCTCAGGTCAGCCACATTATCACCAGCAGAGAGCTCCTGGAGACCAGACTAAAGGTTAGAATATGTTAAAATACAACTTATTTTCTGTAAATCTCTTTAACACTCATGGAAATATAGAATTAATCAAGAATGGAATGGGTGGTTTCCAAGTTTAGYTGCAGTGACATCTTGTGGCTGAACAGGAAGTTAAGATAAACGCAGATGTAAAAGAATGACACATAAATGTATCACCGTTACTTGAAATGTGTAATTGTAGCCATTTAGTTTGATAGATTATATTACACATCTCACCTCTGAAGAGCAAACGTACCAAAAATAAAAAAAACTTGACTTTTGTCAGAATCAGAATCATTTTATTGTCATTCACACACAACAACATCAAAGATGCAATGCAGAACGAAATTGCAGTTTAGAACATCCGTCCGGAGAAACACACACATGACAAACATGGGAGAACGAATGTCCACGGTCTTTCGCACTACGGTGCGCTACCTTTATCAGCTTAGAAAACACACACAATAGGAAAGGTGAGTTTAAAAAAGAGCTCTGATCCTGTGTTTTATACAGTTTTTGTGTTGAAGTGAAACTTGTCTGACTGAGGATTGGTGTGTGTGTGTGTGTGTGTGTGTGTGTGTGTGTGTGTGTGTGTGTGTGTGTGTGGGCAATTTTAAGACAAAACGCCTACATTTGGGGACAACTGGTGTATTTGGGGACCTAAGTCATATCCCCGTTTGGTTTAAATGCCATTGGTGGGTTGGGGGTTCAGCTTAGGACTAAGGTGTGAATTGAGTTTAGGTTAGTTTACCTGTGTGATCAGAGTTAGGCTGTAGGAATGTAATGGAAGTCAATGGAATGTCCCCAAATGTATATCTGGGCGAATCTGTGTGTGTGTGTG
>NW_013952857.1:87481-90417 GCF_001266775.1 Austrofundulus limnaeus | reverse complement strand
CTTTTGAGTCATGGTGTTAAAAAAGCTTGCAGATATATTAGTAATTTTACGCTGTTTATTGTAAAACTGAAGCGATGCATTCTGGGTAGCCTACAGCAGAGGTTCTCAAACTGGGGTCCCTGGACCCCCAAGGGTCTGTGAGAGGTATCTTGGGGGTCCTCAAACATTTTTACTAAAATGTTAATTTGGTTTTTATTTTTTAAAATGCATGGAGAAGAATGAATTAATAAACGAAACATAATAACCTAATAAAAATATATTCCTGTGGCATTTAGGGGTTGAAATGACAATAAATGATCTTTTAAAACAGTATACGGTTTATGAGGGGGTCCCTGGAATTTTTTTTGTCCTTGTAAGGGGTCCTCAGACCCAAATGGCTTGAGAACCCCTGGCTTACAGGACACAGAAAAGAAACCTGTTCATTGCAAAATAAGAGCGTGAATTTAAATAGTTTCGTGTGAGCTTCAATACGATGTGAGACAGCGGGTTGGTGAAGATGCAACCGGTCAAAAATTATAATTTCTCCCTCTATCCTCTCAAAGCTRATATAAGTATATAAACAACAATATTGATGGCTGGATATTGTTTGTTTGTCACTCAGCTCCATTTGCTTCCTGCCACGCAAAGAATTGTGGGAACTCTACTAAATGAAAACCGTCACACAGAAGGAGAGTCAGTGAGAGTATAAAGCTCTGTGAACACAACACTGCCTGAGGGTTCGCTGTTTTTACGCAGTGGAGCTGTGTTAACAAGACACACTTTCCCCTACAACGTTCAAGAAAATGATGAAACTTTAATAAAACATATTGCAACAGAATGTAGTGGGTTTAGACAGCTCTCTTCTTTACTTTAAACAATATTGACGAGTGAACTTACAATGTTATTTACAATTAGCGCTACTCAATTCTAAATTTAGAAAGCACACATCTGCACATCATTTAAAGAAAATAGTAAAACCCCTAAAGCATAAAGGAGAAATTTAGGTCTGCAGTTAGCGCTTTTGCACTTTAGGGGACTAGTGCCCACCACTCATAGTCATTTATCGCGGCATTGGATGACCAAGAGAATAGTTTAGTGGGATGGTTTGCATTAATGTAAATCTTTAAAGGGGGAGTATTATGTTATTTTCAGGCACATAGTTCAAGTCTATCACACTATCAAGTAACCATGTTCCCTTCAGTTGTTATGAAAATGCTGTATATACTGTATCAAAAATAAATAGGACTTTGCATCATAGCCTATTTAAACGCTTTGAAATTGGCCACCACTCCCACCTCAGCATGTTTTCAACCGTTTCAGGGGAGGGGTGCTCTGTGGGGAGCTTGGCTGCAGTCTGAGCTRCAGGGAGGAGCTTTGTACAAATAGGCGGTGCTTTATACCATCAAGTGTTTAGGCAGCTCCACATGGCTACCACAGGAGATTCAGAGTTGTGACTTCCTTAAACATTCTTGAACACCTAGAGCATTTGGATCAAACAATCAAACATTATTTCAAGGATAGATTAAGAAATGTTTCACATCTCTGCTGCAAAGATAGAGACTAAAATCAAGGTCAAAGTGTGGAACTTTTTTTGCAGCTCGTGTTTCCCTAGTATCTTAAAACTTTTTTTTAATTTGTCCTAATGATGGATGCAGAGGCATGCTGCTACCTAAATAAATGTAAAGTTTTTTTGTTTGCATATAGTTGCGGACATGAGTTTTTAAAACATTTACAGACCTCAACAGATGGCTCTAATCAAAAAATCTGACCCCTTCAAAACCCCAGCAGATTAAACTTCATCCCTTTGAAGTTTTTTTGTTTTATTTTATTTTGTTTAACATCTTAAAAGATTTTGACAAGTAGCTGACACTCCCACTTTGAAAAGTCATGATGAGGGTTTCTTATGGGCATGGGGGGTTGCGGGTGGATTGGTAGAAGTCACATTAGGTCGTGTGAATGAGGAAGTTCTGACATCTGTGTCAAATTATGTTCGATACTGTGCACATTGTGTGATGAGAACGAGTTGTTGCCTCTCCGCATTCGTCGCTTTTTGCTGAGGCCCCTTGAACCCAACTGACTCAAAATATGTCGTGTTCAGATAACAGGAGAAAGAGGTAGGATCAGGAAGGGAGAGTGGAGCAGTGTGATTCAGGGGAGGGTCTTGTTTACACACAGCACTGTTAACTTCACATGACATCAGCTCTTGGAGCACACACTTCAACTTTCCAAGTATCCAAGTATGGAGAAAGATACCTGTGACTATAACATCAATTATTCTGCATTCACCCACTGTTTGGTTTGTTGGGGTCTGCTTATCGTAAATCTTTTTTTTAACCTCACGATGTGTAGCAGACCCAGAAGAAAACATAAATAACCTTTCAACGTTCTTATAAAAGTAAACTATTGAAATGTTGCCTTTTCAGGGTCATAAGGAAGAATATTCATCAGTTTAGAAGAACCCTAAATCTGAAAAATGTGATGCTGTGTAAAAAGAAAAACAATGTAATAACTTCCAAACCTCATTAGATCTCTCAACAACTGAAAACCTTTGTGCATCATGAAAGAAAAACACCCAGCAAAAGATCCAGAACTGTTGAACGACTAGAATCCTACATCAGAAAAGAATGGGACATTCTCTTCCAAAACCTTCAGCAGCTAATCTCAGTTCATAGATGTTTACAAATGGTTGTTAAAAAAAAGCAAATACTTCCCAGTCAACATGACCCTGTTCCAGTGTTTTGAGTTGTGTTGCTGCCATTAAATTCAAAATTACTTTAGAAATAATAAAATAACAGTTTTGGAGTTTAAAGGAACAGTGTGTAGGATTTTGTCAAGTCTTTTAGCCGAAATTGAGATAATTACTAATGACAATAATAAAAAAAAACGTGTCTAATCATTGCAGACAAAGACCGTGTTTTATTATTTTTACCTTATAAAAAGCTGTTTATATCTCCATG
>NW_013952857.1:76648-87343 GCF_001266775.1 Austrofundulus limnaeus | reverse complement strand
CTGGTAGACATCGCGATTGGAATTATCAAAGGTTTTTGACACCTGAGAGACACCGTAGCAACTTATTTGTGTTTGGAAGCGGGGGGTGGGGGTGGGGGGAGGACCAGGGAGGATGATTCAACCACTCAACCACTAGATGTCGCTGAAAACAACAAATCCTACACACTGTGCCTTTAAGCATTAAATATATTAACTGTTTCATTGTGATTAAATATACAAAGATTGATGAGACTTTTTTAAATCACTGTATTCTGTTTTAATTTACATTTTACACCGTGTCCCAATTTATTACATTTAAATGTAGAACTTTTCTTTATCTCCTGTGTATACATTCCCTGAACTCATGTAAAATACACTGTAACATCTCGTGTTCCTCAATAAATGCCTTAAGCATAGTATAACATACAAACTAATGCCAAAACACGTTTTATAGCAGATCATCAGGCACCGATTGTCCACAAAATTGACCCATTTAAAGTTCAGCACAAGATTGTAAAGGTCAAACTGATACATCCTTAAAGGAGTTATAGGAAGAAAAATGGAAAAGAAAATGCATAACCTTCATAACATATTACAGACTAATGTATTACAGACTATAAAAGAGATAAGTAATGACCAAAGATTGATGTCTGCTGGATGACCCTTTAACCCCTGAAGTGGAACGTGTGTAGCAAACCGTCTGCTGCTGCATGAAAAGATGTAATAAAATAGGAAAACTGTGAAATACAAGCAACTTCTTTTGAAACATGGTCTTAAGTGTAATTCAACATTTTGGCTTGTTTTTTACAGAAATTACTGGCTGATTGTAATCTAAGAAACGTAATCCAGACTGTTATTATTGTTGTATAGTAACTAAATATTTACTTTGTTGCAGTATTTAAGTCATTTTTTTATGACTTGTAATTTTACCAAGTACTTTTTTATTGTAACTTTTACTTTTATTTTGTTTAATTCAAAACATGAGAATTATACTTTTACTTCTTTCCTTTAACGTTTATAGTTTTTAATGATTGTTTTGACGCAGCCGTCAACTCAAAATACACATTTTCAAAACAGTTAACGCAGAGGCCTAAACAGTGTCACAGTGGTCAAAATGACACATTTTGTTTGCAAAAGGCTCTAACTGTGCCAAAACATTTAAAATATGGAACAAAAGCAAGTTTTGCCTTCAAACAACTCAACTTTGACACAAGTGTGTGAGCACCTCCAATCAATCAGTACACAATGGGCAACAAAATACAGCACTCGTATGTGAATCAATGCACCATTGCTTGTCATTGTAGCCTATGGCTGTACATGGGTTACACGCCCGTGCTGTTTGTTGTCAAATTTGCCCTCTTGCAAAAAATGCATCCAGAAGCAGATATGCTTTGATGCAAATTTTATTGTATACATTCTTTTTTTCAGACTGTGCCTGACAAATGAAATATTCCAACAGAGATTACATGGAAATAAAAATAAAATCCTTTACTGTGTGAGAAATTAGGTAAATAAAAAACACAGTCTTTTACAGTAAAGAACAAAAATCTATAGTAGGCCTTTAGATTAGACCTTTATTGTCAGAGAACAATGAAATTACAGTTCAGAACAACCARTCAGAAGAAGACGGAACATAACAAACATAGGAGAACAGGTACGCTGGGTCATGCTCCCACTGACCCTGCACAGAGCAAGGATCATCTTCATAAAGACATCATGAGGAGGTGCAACCCTCCTAAAAAAAACTAAAAACCACACAAGGACAGATGAGGAAAACAAAAACAAAAAGAAACATAACATTACTYTAAGAGRACAAGAAAACAACACAGGCCTGCAGACTGATTGCAAATTGAAAAATTCTGTGAAGAAGTGTCAAACAGGTGCTTTCAGTGTTTCGTACGGACAGCTAAAAGGAAGTTTCGACTTCTTGAATGACATCTGCGTTAACTGTTTTGCAAAAGGTTGGAAAACTGTGTCAGTCCAATGAGAATGGGTTAACACATTGCAAGAGGTGTCTTCTGCTCTGCTGAGARGGTGATGATGAAGACTGAGAGGTTCCTAGTTCCTTCAAACAGGTCAAACCAGTCAATAAAAACTGTAATACCTAGTTACACGTRACACATTTAAATATGACCAGAACTCATCAGGAAAGGTGTTGTTTATGGACTCTAAATTCAACACTTCATTTCATAGAGTGTGTATAACAGAGTGCGTGTAATAAAGTGTGTGTAAAGTACTTGAAAAAAAAAAAAACCAATTAAAAGAAAAACTACCTTAACAGAAAATGATTTTGGTAAAAATGGATTTCACTAGAAAGAAAAGTACTTAAGTGAAATCATAAAACTGCTCACAGTAATCAGTATCTTTTAAAGTAAATCTATAAATTGATTTATCAGAATCAGAATACTTTATTGATCCTTTATTGGGGAAATTGCAATTATCACAGTAGCAACTGTTCAAGTAAGCATRAGAGATCAAATATAAAAGAAAAATATTAAAGCACACAAGGAAGTAAATATTTACATTAATCAACCACCACTAAGACCGTTGAGCAGCTGAAACACTGTATTCAGCAACAATGAACAAATTCACAAAAGTGCACAAATTAATGGTCAACAAATTTAATTTCCTTTATTTATACAGGTTAGTCTCATTGAAACACAMTTGTCTCATTTGCCAGGGAGACCTGCTGCACTTAAATAAAACGGTAAAATCAGTTTAACCAATAAAACATGGAAAAAATATAATTTAGATTCAAAAGAGGAAGTGATGTAACACAGCACTCAGTTGTTATGAAGCGATAAGCACAAATCTCAGTAGCACAATCACATACATGTGTGTGTTTTCCACTCTGACTTTACAGCTCAGTGTGAGCGGAAGCATCCGCTGCCCTCAGACATTGCTGTCATCATGTACACCAGTGGATCAACAGGTGTTCCTAAAGGCGTCATGATCTCCCACATGAACATCATCGCCTGCATTTCAGGGATAGCTGAGAAGATACCCAACCTTTGGTAAAAACAACAACCTTGATTACCATGTTTATCTCTCTGCTGCGTGTGTTCTAGTATTTTTTTTTTTTACCTTGTAAGGCTAATTTTTCCAAAATATACTACCTTCTCCTTATCGGGTCCAGGCTTTGGGCCCTAAAAAGTCAAATGCCATTTTTGGGTTGGGAGTTAGATTTTGAACTAAGGTGTGAATTGAAAGTTGGTAATATTTAGAAGTAGGTATGTTCTGAGGGTGGTTATGTTTAGGGAAAGGGTTAAGTTTAGGCTATAGAAGTGAATAAAAAATGAATGGAAGTCAAAGGAAAGTCCTTGTGATGAAAGATGTGTATGTGTGTGTGTGTGTGGGGGGGGGGGTGTTGAAGTGAGGACTACAGTTTAGTGCTTCAGTTAATCCTGTTCAACTCTGACTTTATTAATCCTATTTAACTTTGACATTCTAATTGTTTGATCTAAATATTGTAAGTGTAAATGTGTCCAATATTGGCCGAAGAAGAGTTATTCAGCTTCAATAGCAACTATTTTGTAAATTATTTGTAGCAGCTTGTTTTAAATGAAAACTGAGTCATTAATGGAGATGATCGTATTTAACAAGCCATGCAATTGAACTGCTGCAACCGTTCTCCCCAGAGACTAATTGGAGTTGAGAGGAAACAGACTTTCTGTGAAAGTTTACCTGAATGAAGGAAAACTTTGGGAGGATGAAGATTAGTCTTAATGATCTGTATCTGGCTTAAAAAATTACGACTGTTGTTTTGACAATGTAACCCCCATTTTCATGTACAGAAGCTACAATTGGACTTTTAGTCCTTTTTATGTGGAACATAGATTACACAGCAATTAAATAAAAAATCATTTCAAGAGGATTCATACTATAAACCACAACAGTTAAATCTAAGCAAACAAAAATGTGATAACTTTTTGGAGGAGATTATGTTTGTGGTTTATAGTATGAATCCTCTTAAGATGATTTTTTTATTATTATGAATAAGAAAACTAATAGTTTATTTTTAGTGTAAACCATGGTTACCAACATTTACAGTCAATGTAAAAACAACCACAAGTTTCCTTTTTCAAGCTTTTAAGGCATCTCTTACAATCACTGGCAACTTCCAATCTGACTCTTTGTAAAATCATCTCTGTTTACAGTGAGGAAGATACGTACATTGGCTACCTTCCTCTTGCTCATGTGCTGGAGCTATGTGCAGAACTTCTGTGTATTTCTCATGGCTGTAGAATTGGCTTTTCCTCACCTCAAACTCTGGCTGACCAGGTAAATGTTACGTTTACCCTGAATTACACTATTTCACTCAGACATGGGAAACTTAAAATGTCACAAAAAGTAACTTTTTTTATTAGGTTTGACAATTTGGAAAATGTGTTTATTTTCTTTTGTAGAAGACTAATTCAACTATCATTAGAAATCACATACAGTGCTTTGGAAAAAGTCTTCATACCACATTTTGTTATGTTACAAACACAAACTTGCTCACATTTCTCGTGGGGTAAAATCTAGACAGCTCGCAAGTCCATCACAAAGACACATAGAGACAAATGAGACAGACAATCATTCACTCACTTACACCTAGGGACAATTTAGAGATACCAACTAGCCTTAAAGTCATGTTTTTGGTCTGTGGGAGGAAGCCGGAGTGCCCAAAAAAACCCACACGTGTGGAGAATCATGCAAACTGTACCCAGAAAGGTCCCCAGCCAGGATTCAATCAAACAACCTTCTTGCTAAGAAGCAATAACTCTACTAACTGATCTACCGTGCAGAGCTTTAGTCAGATCTATGAAGACAAATTAGTCTCAAAGGAATTCATAAAAGCAGAAATGATTCGCTAGTACGTATATGGCACGATCCACCGTATAAAATGCTACTTCTGATGTTATCTAATTAGCTGACATTTAAGGTAGTTTATCTAGAAGAAAAATATCTTTCATGGTTTATTTCAGCCATACGAGCCACGAAGTTGGCAATATTGGAATCCACACTGAAAAAAAATAACTTGTAAGATTTACTTGAAAAAATCCGCTTACAAATTTGCGCTAACGTTTGTTAAGTAAATTTAAATACTACAAATTCATGTAATATTTACTCATCATTATCTAGTAAAAGTTATTAAGAATATAGTTAAAGATTTGTGAATAAATCAGGTAAATTTAACTTAATTTGCTCAATTAAATCTTATAACATATACTTGATCATTCTCTGAACTGATTCTCAGTTGGATTTAGGTCTGGATTTAGGTCCATTCTAACACATAAATAACCAGTGTTGCTCTGATTGGATGTTTCAGGTCATTGTCCTGCTTTTACAGCTGGCTGAATACAAATACACGCCACACTTTTCAGATTATGTACAAAAGCTTTGTGTTGTGAGTGACATTGAATCCCAGTAAAATACTTAGTAGTTTGTGGTTGTAATGTGACAAAGTATGGAAAAGTTCAAGGGGTATGAAAACGTTTTTTATAGTCCTGCATAAGTGGAACTGCTGAACACAGCTTTGTACAAAGCTGTAGTAGCTAGTAGTAGCTACTCTGTTATTAAGGTTGAAAAAATCCACCCACCAGATGATTTAAAGAATGTTAAAGGGTCAATATCATGTAAAATCAACTTTTTTGAGTTTTATATCATGTTATAATGTTACACTCTCATAAAAAAGGGTTTCGCGCATGCGCTATMATGCAGTTTACTTGGCTTCTGAAAATACATTTCCTCGAAGGTATTTTGAATCTGAAAAGAGCTTCAGTGAAGTAGTGGATCTCAGCAGACAGTAAATTTCAGTTTCACTTTTGCTCTGTTACTGCCGAGAGCCTGCAGGAGTCAWMGGTGGGGTGTGTGGGGTGGGGAGGTGTGCTCCGTAATGAGGAAGTTCGGCTTAAAGACACGTCCCAGAGGCGTTTCTGGTATCAAAAGGCGTTTCTGGTCCCCGCTGTTGTTTTGCTACTCAGCATGGCTGCCTAAAAATGCTGCAGGATTTCTCAAACATGCATGAATGAGTCAAATCAAGGCTTTGGGCATGTTTTTTATGTGAGTATAACATTATATAACATGATATAAAACTCAAAAAAGTTGATTTTACATGATATTGCCCCTTTAAACAGGAAATCCAGGTCAACCCTAACCAGAGGATTTATCAAAAAGGAAAGTCTTCAGTCTAATCTTAAAAGCAGACAGAGTGTCAGCCTCATGGACATAAACTGGAAGTTGGTTCCACAAGAGAGGAGCTTGATGACTGAAAGCTCTGCCTCCCATTCTACTTTTAGAAACTCAAGGAACCACAAGTAAACCTGCAGTCTGAGTTCAGAACTTTTATATGCTAGAAGTATGATTTCAAAGTCTTTTCCTAATTTGACAGGGTTCCAATGGAGTGGAGCTAAAATTGGAGACATACTCCCATCAGAACTCTAGCAGGAGCATTTTGGATAAACTAAAATCTTTTAAAATGCTTTTTGGGAACCTATAAAATAAAGAATTACAATATTCCAGGCTAACCGTAATAAATGCATGGACCAGTTTTTCTGCATCATTTTGGGAGAAGATGTTTCTACGGTAATTCTACACAAAAAAATCCAATTGATTGTTGTGACTTTGCATTTTTTTCTTTTCACAGTCAACCAAGATTAAGAAAGGAAGCAGGGGAGACGCCAGTGTCCTGCAGCCCACCCTGATGGCAGCAGTCCCGGTTTGTCATGAGAGTACACTCAGTACACCACAGTAACTTTGTTCAGCTTCATGTATGAGAAGCCTTTCTGTTTACAGTTTCTCCCCCCAAACAACTCTCCCTTTTCTCCCTTAAGGCTTTGTAGTCACCAAGCAGATCCAATTTCACAGATTTTGTTCCTAAGCCCACTAAGAAATAGCAGTGACAGAGTCCAACAGGCCCAGATCTGCTGGATTAATCTAAATGGACTGACGTAAACACTCTGTGTAACCCAACACTGCTAAATGCTGCTTCACTGGATATTTTCTTTTGTATTTACTAATTTTACCAGTATTGACACAAAGATGATTAATTTTGGTTGTGATAGGACTAACTAGTTATTACCCTCTGCTGCAGCATACAAAATTAACCATAAGATTTTCCTATTATACATAAATGACCTTCCAAAAATAGTGAAGTATTCAAATATTTTAATGTATGCTGATGATACTGTTCTTTTTTTTGTCTGATTTCAATATTGAATCCATTAATAGTCAGTTACAAGCAGATCTTCAGACATTTCATGGTTGGCTTCAAGATAATCTTTTGTCAATTAATGTTAAAAAACTGTGTGCATGTATTTTTCCTCACCCAGGAGACATTTCAATATAACAAATCAACTCACTTTTTTAAACAAACCCCTTGATATTGTCACTACCTACAAATATCTTGGAATTACTTTGGATTCTCATTTGACTTATCGTGATCATGTACAAGTCTTAACCACTAAGTTGAAACAGAAATTATACATTTATTCAAAAATTAGATCCAATCTGACATCTTCTGTTTCAAATATCTATCTTCATGCCATTATACTCTCAACCATGTCGTACTGTTTACCTGTTTGGTCTCTTACAACAAATGAAATCTTAGAACCCATAGTTAGGCTCTACAACAGGGCCTACAAAATTCATAAAAAACTTCCTGGTTGGACTCATCACTGTAGAGTTCTTTCATTGTCTGATGCCTTGACTTTTCAGAATTATGTTTTGTATAGTGGTATTAATTTATATTTTCAGATCTTCCAAGGTGCCAATTATGGAACTCTCTGTGCATTGRTGCCCAAATCAAATTCTGGAAGTGGTCATTCAACTAGATCTGTTACAAAAGGACAACTGATATTACCAACTTTTAAAAACTGTTACGGCCAGAGGTCTTTCTTCTATGTTTATACTAAAGCATGGAATGACATTCCTCAAAACATAAAGTCCATTTCAAAACTACAGCCCTTTAAGAAGAATCTTGTCTACCATCTGCTGGACACTTTCTGTTGTGCTCATATTTAGACGTCCTATTTTGCAAATGCTGCCTTTTTGAAATTTGGTATGCTTGTTTGTCTTTGTGTCTATGGTGTAAAAATGATGTGATTGTGATGCTGTAATTCTGAGTGTTTTATGTGCTGCAGAACAGGAACCTGCTGTAAAACAGCAATTATGCTGAGTCAGGCTTGATTTTTAATAATCTTTTCCTGTTAAATAAAGTAAATTAAAAAAAATGGTAGATGGTCTTTGTAGGGTCTTGGGGAGGTCTTCAGGTATGTATTAAGTATGCCGAGGGCTCTCCATTATCCGTTATAGAGTATGAAAAAGTGGAGAGTTTAGAGCATGAAAAAAGTGTTGTGGATTATTTTCTTCCTAAAGAAAAGACTTAAGAATTCACAACTGAGGAGATTTTTTTAGGCTATCCTAGTTTTGCACGGTCCAGACAGTCTTACAGTCTAGTTTTCCCCAGTATCCCAGTAACAGCGCCTAGTTATCTTTCATTGTTTTTTCTAAGGCAAAAGTAGGCAAACCATAACATTATTTTGTATCAGTCATTTTTATTGTGGTGACTGTGTTTTTATGTCCTGGGTGTAGCATATTCATGATGCTTGGTCATCAATATATTAAAGTGAGACTGGTCATGACAGCTTCATGCCAAGGCTACAGTCCCATCAAACCCATATTGTGCTAGTTTGGTGCGATCATCTTGCATATAATAAAATCAGATAGAAGCTAAAAATCAGAATTGAGTATTAAGACCTGCAGTGTGAACCCATGAGAGTTGGCTTGGGGTGTGGTGTAGGTTTGGGCATAATCGTATCGTGTGCAATTAATCGTCAGAAAAACATTAATCGATTATTTTTTGGTACTTGACGATTAATACGATTAATGCCGCCAGGCAGACTGACTGGTGCTCCTCWCTGCTTCAAATATGACGAACATTTTAAAAAAAAGTTGTGTAATTTATTTATTTATCAACACAATTTAAATTTTGATGTATAGCCTGAAGTCTGTAATTCTGACACAATTTGGAACAGATTTGTGTGAAGAGCAAATCTTTTCCACGAAATTTTTCATGTGACCAGGGCATGAGGGTGTCCAGGGACTCCAGGGGATTAATTGTCAAATTAATTGTTATCGGCTAAATACCACAATTAATCGTGATTAATTTTTTTGCCAATATTGCCCAACCCTAGTGTGGGAGTGGGTGTACAACATAAATTAATACATGATAGTGTCATCATGGGAACATGCTGCTGATGTAAAGAGCATGGTGATGTCGTAGGATAATAGAAAATAGCAGGAACAAAAGTATTTGAGTATCAGGAATGAATGGTTTTCAATATTAGCTGCTATCTGGTCATGTTCTAATAGTAATAGAGAGAGTAACTGGGTCATCAATAAGAGTGAAGAGGGCCTTAAGGCTTCTACATACTCATTTTGTGTGAGGTTGTGTGGCAGAATGACCCAGGSSSKYGSKAAAAWRCKAAAAYGSKAAAAAAAACTTTATTAATAAACAAAAAGGCTGATGAGGCAGCTCAAAGTACTCACAAGGAGATCCCAGGAAGCAAACACGAGGAATATAAAGACAACCACACTGGCTTGCAAGCAGCACAATGAACGGACAAGGCAATGAGGACAGAAAACAGAATATAAAGAGAAACTAATTAGGGACAACAAGAAACACCTGGAGGAGATCCAAGTAGAAACAGGTGAGCATGGGCGGGGCTGYAACAGGGCAGAGATACACAGGGGGAACGCTGAAACACTAGAAAACTAAGGCAGAAAAACACGCAGATCATGACATTTTGAACCTGAACAGTTGACGTCGTTTGACCACCTTTCATAGCCCCTGAAACACATCATGCCGAGTTCCTGGGAAACCCCTGCCACTGTGGTACACGTCACAGCATGGGTTTCTTCCCACTGAAGTTTACATTCTGGGAAAAAAAAAAACTCCAATACATCGGTACAAAATGTTTCTTTTATCTCCATCCATGAGTTTTTTGCCATCAGATTATATAAATTAATGTCTACTTTCAGGCACAACTGCAAGATTATTATTATTATTATTTTGGAAATGAGTAGTTGAAGCAAAAAGCAGCGTTCAAGCACTTTCTGACCAATCACACAGTAAGTTCTTCTGCAGAGGGGAGTGAAAAGTTCTTCTGGGTTGTGACAAAAAGGGGTAGAAGACTCAAAGCTGTGAACTGAATGACACCATTTTTGTCATGACACTGCGAGAAAAAGAACCGATTTTGGCAGTTTGGATGGAGTAAGTGGAGGCTTTTAGTTAGTTGTTCATTTAGCCAACTTATAAACTAATGGTTCACCTGCATTTACAAAACCTGAAACTAAGACTTACACTAAGACTCTACGGTGTACACCTGCTTTTATTAGTTTGTTATAGTTTATACTCCAGCTGCTATAATACAAGATAATTTCCACTGCAGTGTTGTCCTATTCTCCCAGACTCCCATCTCCCACCCCCTGCATCTCCCAGTGGTTGTGGTGTAAAGGTCATAGGGCCTCAGTCTCTGGAACCATTCACAGCTGTAAACAGAACGTGAGAAAGCCCCATGTGGTTCTCCCCATGACACGCACACATACAAATTGTTTGTTGTGATACAGCTATTGGCTGCTGCAAGGATCCAGCCTCGACTTCCTCTGTCAGCTCTTTCAGTTCACACACACACACACACACACACACACACACACACACACACACACACACAC
>NW_013952857.1:74044-76034 GCF_001266775.1 Austrofundulus limnaeus | reverse complement strand
CACACACACACACACACACACACACACACACACACACACACACACACACACACACACACACACACACACTGCCGCTGTTTTATTGGTTTTTGTTAAGGCCCTTTCCTCTAATTTCACACTGGAGGGTTGGTTTTAGGTTGCTTTTACTGCACAGCTTTTTTAACAGCAAAATAAAGGGGGTCAAATGTCTCTCCAACATCATATCATTCTTTTTTATCTACTTTAGGAAATTAAAATAATCTCAAATATGCATATATGTAAGAATGTGCCTCCATTTTTATTAAATTGCTGAAAAACACCCTTTTATATAAGATTTTAGGCTTTTCTGTTAGGTCTTTAGTTTTTTTTGTGACATTTTGTATTAGTCATTTAGAATTGCCGTTTCAACTGAAATATCTCAGACAAACTCCAGGTATTCTACATGTCCATCTTTTAACAGAAGCTGATATATTGCTGCAGAGAAATGTTGAAGTGGGTAAAAAAGAAACAAAAAATGAAAGCTTTTAGAGCTACAAGATGTTACGCTGTGTTACATTTCAAATTAAAAAGGGATCTAGAATGAGGATTGCCATGCAGTTATGATTATGGTTTCATGAGTGCAGAACTATGTGAAAATCAATGAACACACTGTCGTGGATGTTGTGTTCTGAATGATTTTGTTCAAATTTCCTGAAAAAGCAGAAACTTTATTTGTGAAGTCAAAGATAACAAAGCAATATTTAAACAGCTAACTAAAATCTGTTCTAAAGTGGGGTGGCTGTYGCAGACTGGCTAGGGGAGTTGTCCTGGAACRGGAAGGTCACAGGTTTGATCCCCTGTCCAGCTGTTTCAGTTGTTGTGTCCTTGGGCAAAAATACTTAACCCCAATGCCTCTGATGTGTGTCCCATCAGTGTATGAATGTGATTGGTACTGGTTAGTCTCCATAGWTGATTGTACATGTTAGCTTTGTAGGAGATCTGGTAGAGTGCTGTGTGAATGGGTAAATGAGGACACAGATTGTAGTGTGAAGCGCTTTGAGTACCCTGGTTGGGTAGAAAGGCGCTATACAAGTACAGTCCATTTACCATTCTAAAGGGACAGATATAACAAGATTTTTTCTTCTTCTGCTTCCTTTCATTTCATTTATGATTTGTATTTTTATTGTATATTGAATTTATGTTGTTTTTTTAAAGAAATTAATAAAACTTAAATATAAGAAAACTCTAAAAGTTGTAAAACTTTAGGTGGAAGTTAAAAATAGCAAACAAATTTAGAAAGTATCAAAATACTAGCTAAAAATAGCAGAAGACTAGGTAAAAGTTAAAAGTAGTAAAACTTTAGCTAGAGGCTAAAAATGAGAGTGAAGTGAAAATGAGAGCTTACCTCTCTGCACCTGTCAGTCACCTCTGCTCACCTGAGCACTGGACAGCCGCAGCAGGCATTGCGGCCGTAGATCCGTGATGTATGATTTGGTTGACAAATTATTAGTCTTTTTTTAAGTCGCTGTTGAAGTATCACATCGACATTCAAGATAACTGTGCAATGAAAAAGTTAATAAAAATGTAATCAATAAAACACTTTTTTATTTGTCACGGCTAGAAAGAGTCAGGCAGCTTAGGGAGCCATGTGTTGCCGGCCTATTTCTATTAAAAAAAAACCTTGAAACTCTGAATTTTGTTGTGTCCYGTTTGCCTCCATCAGTGACACACGCTTAATCTTCATTTTAATGAGATGGTCTGCACCACCGGTCCACCTGTTATCAGGGTTTGTGCGGGGTTGTTGGAAAAATATGCGTTGTTCAAAATGGTATATCTGAATAAAACAGGAACCCACTAGATTTCTTCTTTAGCACTTTATTTTCAATCTTCTGACTCCAATCAGSTTCATTCAGCTCTCAGCAGCACAGGCCTCAGCGTACAACCTTGGGCCAAACCAAAACAAACACGGGAGCTCTGCTCTGAGCAGACACTGCAAAACACTGACAACTTCTTTCTACTATAATAATGAATT
>NW_013952857.1:69657-72619 GCF_001266775.1 Austrofundulus limnaeus | reverse complement strand
GTCTGAGAGTGAAGTGCTCTGTTAGGAAAGTATGGAACAATAAGATGTTTAATGTAAGATGGAGCTTGGTTGTTAAGCGCTTTGTTAGGAGTAATATTTTAAATTCTATTCTGAATTTGACAGAGAGCCAGTGGAGAGAAACTAAAACTGGAGAAATATGATCTCTCCTTCCAACTCTCATTAAAACTCTAGCAGCAGCATTTTGGATTAACTGAAGACTTCTTAAAGAGTTTTTTCGATGTCCAGATGATAAAGAATTACAGTAATCCAGTCTAGACGTGATTAATGCATGAATCAGTTTTCCCGCGTCATTTTTTGGACAAAATACTGTATTTCTAACTTTAGTGAGCAGGTGGAAGAATCCATATTAAAATTTCTGGGACCATTTGAATGTTTCTGTTAATGCATTGGTTTGGTCTGAAATGTCATTCCTAATGGTCTTAAAAGGTCTTTAAAATGTCTTAAATTTAACTTCTTGATATCTGCATGAACCCTTTGTTATTCTTTATGCACGCTGTYTTAGAAAATCGCACACTACACGCCCACTTTAACCAATGATTATTTTTAAATTTGCGCTGGTATTTACTACTGGTTATCTGCCYGCCTCATAAATTGAGCCTTTAGTGATTTGATAATCCAATGAGAGCCTAAAGTTATACTAAAACACACATATGTTCCATACAGTTAACGCCAAACTGTCACTAAAAGCTGAAACAGAATTATTTGATCATATCCTACTGTTTGTTTTGTTTTTCTGATTTAGTTTGTTTCTTTCCCTCTGTCCCTTCACTCCACCTGAACTCCTGATGGCAGGAGATCATGGATCGTATCTACAAGAATGTGATGACCAAAGTCGAGGAGATGAACAGCCTCCAGCGAGCACTTTTTGTTTTGACGTACAACTACAAGCTAGAGCAGCTTTCCAAAGGATCCAGCACACCGCTGTGTGACAGGTATGCAGCTGAGATGTTGACGAGTTACATCTGGAGAACTACTGAAAGTTTACAGCATCTGCTTCTTTTCTTTTCTTTTTAAATCTTCTGCTCCGTTCAAACAGGCTGGTGTTCAGGAAGATCCGCTCTCTGCTGGGAGGTCGGATGCGGGTCTTGTTATCAGGTGGAGCGCCTCTTTCTGCAGCCACGCAGCGCTTCATGAATGTGTGTTTTTGCTGCCCAGTGGGTCAGGGGTACGGCCTGACAGAGACCTGTGGTGCAGGGACGGTTTGTGAGCGTAAGTTACAACACTTTATTACTTTTAAAACATTTTACTACATGTGATTTTTGTCTAAGAAAGTTTAAAAATCTTTGTGTACCTTTCCTACAATGCTGTTATTGCGAGTAAGACTCACCCCTCTGTGAACAATTGGCAACAATGAGGACAACGATTGGTTGTTACACTGATGGTTTTCTACAACGAAGAACATGTCCAGAGGGCATACTCAACTTTTTAAAAAGTTTTATTTATTTATTTATTTATTTATTTATTTATTTATTTATTTATTTATTTATTTATTTATTTATTTATGCGTTAAAATATATTAATATTTCTATTTGGAATGAAGCAGGTGTGTTTCTATGCTTTGGTAATCCATTTTCCTGAAGGTTTAAAAATTTCCAATACATTTCCTGTCTTTTTGATGTACCATACCATACCAACTTTATTTGTAAACCACTTTAAACACAGACAGGACCAAAGTGCTGCACACAATCATAAAATACTACACAATCATAAAATAGAAAAATAAAAAGTAGTAATCAAATAAAACACAAACAAAAACATAATAAAACAAAGTCAAACCTCCCCAGTTGTGATAAAAGCCACAGAAAAAAGTTGGGTGTTAAGAAGAGATTTAAAATCAACAAGGGAAGAGGCCTGTCTTATGTCCAAAGGAAGGTCATTCCATAGTTTGGGAGCTGCCACAGAAAAAGCATGCGCTTTGTCCTTGTCACACTCAAAAGCAGCTTATGTGTTAAAATGAAAGAAAACAGGAAGTTGGGTGATGGACTGGCAACCTGTTCAGGATGTGGTTCAGTCACTTGGTGTCAGCTGGTCTAGATCTCAGTCCTCGGTGACAATGAACAGGAAAACCAAGAATTGATCAAGACAATGTGGAAGTTCAAGATCTCCAAGTTTGTCTTTATATGTAAGATTTGGGATTGTCTTCAGAGGCCCAACTTTTCAAATGCTTTTACAGTTTTTTTTTCAGAAAAGGTCAAAACAACAATTGCTAAACGATGTAAATGTATCACATTACTAACGGCAAGTCAGTTCAGTTTTGTCACATGGAAGAAAAATCCTGCAGGCTATATTTAGCACCATCATTTGTCCAAAATATTTTATGTTTGACATTGTGTGTCCAGAGTTGAACTCAGTTCACCAGATTCAAATAGCTTAAATACTGTTATTATATTGATGCTGTTTTGATAAAGTCAGTTATTTTAGAAAATACAGAAACAACAGTGGTGCTTAATAAAAGAKAATGCTCTGATAATGCATAAAATTGTTGAAGTAACTCTAAAAACTAAATTTTTACTTGAACAGTTCTATTCGACCACATTAATAGCATCTAATTGCTAATACGTATGCTAAACTCAGTACTCATAAGAAATAGTAAAGCATTATTTGGCAGAGGTTACGAGTTGATGTCTCTCAGGGCTGCTTTCAGCACAGCAGGCTTTTAAAAGCTTTTCTGTACKATAACTCAACATGAGATGACATCAGTTCATCAACAGAAATGGCTGCTTTGAAGCATGAATGGGGGAAAAAAAAAATTGCTACAAATGAAGATTTATCAGCTGGTGATAGTGCACATTACTGAGCAGTTGCGGGAATTTACTAAAACATTAGAAAAAAGCAGTTTCCAGAACCTGAAAGCTGCGATAAAAATAGTGAGAGAGCACAAGAGATGGGGAAATATGAAGTGGCTCTGCTGTGTGGGTTACAGTAAACAGACATGTGTATG
>NW_013952857.1:67688-69147 GCF_001266775.1 Austrofundulus limnaeus | reverse complement strand
ATATATATATATATATATATATCTGCAGCGCTGATCTAAAAATTAGTTCCACTAGCCCTAAAGCACTAATTGAAATATTTAAGTCTAATTCTAAAGCACTAAAATATTCCAGTCAACCCATGAATATTCTTCAACAGACAACAGTAGTCATATATTGCCATGTTGCTCATCTTAAGACTTATCCTCAGCCGTATCATCATCATCATCATCACTACATAGCATATTTAAAAACAACATTGTTGACCAAAGTGAATTTCTTGTATCGTTGCTTTAAATACTGTATATATATATAAAGCTACAGTGCAAAGAGGAAGCCATTTCTACGCAATACATACAAAGCTGCATGTTTGTGATTCGTTCATGATTTGCTGTCATATTGTCATTTATATATATTTATATATGACAGCGAGTTTACTCCAGCAAGTTGTGAAACGTCCTTCAAACCTCTTCCCTACTGTTTGAATGACAAGTGATCAGTCCTATCTGTGTTGAACTTTAAAGCTAATCTTTTAGTTTTTTTTGTGTAACAAAACTGCTTTCAGTAAAACACCAGAGCAGCCCACTGAGTCACACTCACTGCGGTCATTTCAGACAGGAAAACACTCTGCTCTGACAGTTCCTTTGGGAAGAGGTTTCCATGGCGAGGGAGCAAGTGAGCTCGTGTTTCCATGGCAGTAAATGTTGCGCCTTGATGCTAGTGGGCTTCCTGATCGTGTTTGTGTGGCTGTCTGTTCCAGTTTGGGATTACAGCACTGGAAGAGTGGGAGGGCCACTGGCTTGTTGTGAGATCAAACTCAAAGACTGGCTGGAGGGTGAGTGACACTGACAGAGGTGTTATCGCACACAAACACACACACACAGAGCTCACACCTGTCTCATTAGGTGTTTAATTCACACAACTCTGCAGCTTGTTTTTAACACAAACAAACAAGTGTGAGCATATCTCCCAAGTTCAGACTTCCTTTCTTTGGCTGCTTGTTTGTTTTAGATTTAACTTTAAAATTTTATTGAGGACTTAAAAAGAATGAATTACTAACCACACAAATTTTTCAATTTGTGTTGTGCTGTTTGTGAATAAAAATACTATAAATTTTATTTTATTAGGGTTTTTTGCACAAAGGTGTTGCCTTTTTTCTCCTTTGGGGGGTGGGGTGGGGTCCTGAGGTCCAGGCTGGTCATCAGGGGCAATCAGGTCTTTAGATGTCCTAAGGTTGTAGCTGGTCTACAGAAGTGATCAGGTCTTTAGTTGTACTGATTTATAAAACTGGCATACGCACAATTTGAGCCCAGAAACTTGCGTACGCCACTTTTTACGCCAAGGTTGTGATTTATAAAATCCAAACTTGACGTGAAAATGTGCGGTGCCTCACGCCAGCTTTGACCCATGCGTACGCTCATTTTGGAGATGGGAAGCTGCGACTTCCGTATTTGTCACGCGTGGGGGGGTGCGCTGTGGGGA
>NW_013952857.1:54786-59037 GCF_001266775.1 Austrofundulus limnaeus | reverse complement strand
CAGGTTTCAGTAAGAAATCCACACAAGTCTTTGTACATGAGGCCCCTGGTGAATTGCTTTCCAGCTGTTTTTGAGTTCAAATTTGACTGTTTTAAAGGTGGCTATCGAAGCACTGACAAGCCTCATCCAAGAGGAGAGATTCTCATCGGTGGACCCAACGTAACCATGGGTTACTATAACAGTGAGTCAAAAAACCAAGAGGACTACTTTGTAGATGTGAACCACCAGCGATGGTTCTGTACCGGAGACATCGGAGAATTTCACGAAGACGGCTGCCTCAAGATCATTGGTGAGACAACACAAAAAGAGCGACGTGCAGATTGTTGAAATCGTTTGCACTGCATCCTAGGCTTTACTCCAGAAAACCTCTCTGCTTCACTTTTCATTTATCAGACCAGCAGGGAAGCTTTGTGCTAATCAGATTTTATTTATCTTCCTAAAATTACCCCACAGTGCTGTTTATATTTCAGTGAGCCAACCTCCTCAGCTTTGCTCTTATCTGGATGACACTGATCACATATACTCAGTTTCATCTGCCCCGTGCGTGCACGCGCGCACGCACGCACTCCCTTCGTTTCAGGATGTGCACTTCATTAAATCAGCTGTGTTTTCAGATCGTAAAAAGGACCTGGTGAAGCTACAGGCGGGGGAATATGTGTCTCTGGGGAAGGTGGAGGCTGCGCTGAAGAACTGTCCTCTCGTTGACAACATCTGTGTCTATGCCAACAGGTGTGTGTGAGACACAACACTAATGAGAAAGCTACAATTAGTAATCAAAAAACTTTTTTTCATTACAAATTGATATGTTCATCTTTACTGATATAAAGTATTTTTTTTTAACTTGTTTCTCGTTGATTTGACAAAATCCAGCTGGAATGAGCTGTAAAATATTCTCTTATTGCATCTTTAAATCAGTATTTTATAAGTAGCTGATAGTTTGCTTTAGTTTGTCTTTCAGTTGTTTTACAGTTCATCCATCCATTAGCTTCCAGTCATCCATTGTTGGGTCACAGAGGGAACAGGTCCAAGAAAGTAACCTGTCCATCCCTCTCCCCAGCACTCTACAGCTACTTCTAGGGGATTCCTCTGTGTCTGAACAAAGAGGATTTATAATCCTTCTAGAAGATTTTAGGTCTGTCCTGGGGTCTCCTTTCAGTGGGATAAGTCCAGGAAACCTCCAAAGAGAGGTGCCTAGAAGTCATCATAATCAGGTGCTTAAACCATTTTAGAATTTTAAATGTGAAAGATGAGAAGCTCACTCCGAGATCCCCTCAGATGCTTTTATCTGGGATTTCCTTCTCTTGGTCCTGATCCATACCTCATGACCATAGTGAGGGTTGGAACATAAGCCGTGTTTCCATCAGCATTTTTTATGCACATTTTGAAGTATTGCATCAGAAAAGGTGAATGGAAACGGCACGATTCAAATAAACTTCCTCTAATTCACAAAAAAGTTGATACGCTCGCTTGAGGTGGTTTTTGTTTTTTTTCGAAAAAGAGTTAATGCACAAAAGGGGAGATGGAAAGACATTTACCGAATAAGTTCTGACGTAGCGAACATTTACATCACATGGTTGATCAGCTGTTCTCGCTGTCTGAACGGTACCAATACCAGAACGACTGCAGCCGTGACTGGCAGCAGGACCCTCCTCCCGCTGTCGGTGTATTCTCAGTTATTCCTGTAACATGAAGAGAATTACATTTCTTTCTCTCTGTCTCCAGACAGCATGRAACATCGCCAGAACTAGWTGAAATGACAGAATAATTACAACTTTCCTGACYGTAGCAACACGTTCCTGATAACTTCTCTCCATGGTCCTGAGATGTGTGGAACCTGCGAGTTTGTGACTTTTACTTCCTGTTTACATGTGTATGTTTACATGTGCATGCTGTGTACATGCATGCATCTGACGTAATTTATTTGCTTCAAGCCAGTTGATGGAAAAACGTCTGATTTGCATTTCTTCATTTTTTTTTCCTTTTTGCGAAATTTAAAAAATTTGCTCAAAATTCAAATTAAAACTGGATGGAAACACGGCAATAGATGGATCAGCAAATTAAGAGCTTTGCCTTTCAGCTTAGTTCCTTCTTTGTCACAACAGATAGTGGACAAGGGTCCAGTTCATTGATGCGTCTCCCGTTCCATCCTTCCACCACTCATGAACAAGACTCCTACATGAACTCTTCCACTTGGGGCAGAAACTCACCTCTGACCTGAAGGGAACTTCAACCTTTTCCCATCAAGAGCAGTGGTTCTGGTTCACACTTGGCTGCAGATTTCTCCAGTACATACTGCGGGTCATGTTTTGTAGGTGTCAGCAGAACCACYTCATCTGCAGAATGCAGAGAAGAGACTCTGAGGTTCCCATGTGGATGGTCACAGTCCAGAATTTATTTAGAAACATATTCAGATTTGGTGTCYTTCACAGGCTGTTCTCTAGCCTGGCCCTTGCCTTCCTACGCAGTTCTGCTCAATTCTAGTTTCCCTTCACTGCTCCATCTGGGATTTCTCCCATAGACAAGGATTTCTTTGGGAGCATTTTATTCGGGCCATTCAGAGAGCAGAATGTCAATTTTCTGCGCAGTGTCTCTTGTAGTTTATTTTGCCTGGGCCAATCAGAGAACAGAAGGCYGAGCTTTGAACGACGTCAATTTTCTTCATGTCTGCTAGTTAGTTTAGCATACGGCAGTAGAGGAGGTGAATGAAGCCAGTCCGTGTTGATAAGGCTTCCAAGTTAAATTAAATTTGTCTGACAAAGCAGCAGCTCTCATTTACAGCCATCTCGTTTGGCTCAGAAATTTTCTCCTCTCAGTAGGATTGTTTACAGTGCACGCATGTTCCACATAGCTTCTTAGCTTAGCTGCCTTCACAGTGGAGCTGGCACACATATGTCGCAGCCAACAGATCCAATCATTTTAAACTTCAGCAGAGGCCACGCCTCCAGCAAGAATCGCTTCCCTATAGCCGAGAGTCCAGACCCTCGTACGAAGCAAAGTGAAGGACAGGGTCTGGTTTTTACCAAGCTAGCTGTTCTCTGTTTTATTGCAAATATACACCAAAAATAAGTTCATAATGGTCTAAGAAGTCTAATCAGTAGCTGCGTTTCCATTGCAAATGTGCACAAAACTTTGTCGATATTCTGTTAAAGTCGAAAAACACAATTTCACAATTGCGGTGTTTCCATTAAGTAAGAAATGCAATTAAAGTCATGTGTGAATATGTTTGTTCTGGCTTTAAGTCATTACAAACATGGTGGCAATGGATGTAAACACATAGCYTATTGCTACCACGACACTAGCGCTCATCATCAGCCATCAGAGGAGACGTCGGCGTATTATCGAGGCTTTCCAGCAACAAGCCCCTTATACATAGGAGAAGCTACTTATACAGTTTTTTTGGGAAATCGTAGTCAGTGAGTTTACTACTTTCTTTTACTACTTCGGTGATTTTACTACTTCACTACTTATTTCTTGTTGTCTTCTTCTTCGTCTTTTTCACCAGTAGAAACAGCCGGTTCTTGATCACGTGACTCCTGTGATATGAAAAAAGTGTTTCCATTGCAGTTTTGCGAAATACACCGATTTCGATACGGCCGAAAAACCACCTCATCCTATCGCAAAACCATTTTGTCGAAAAACTTTTTTTTTTTCGAAATTGACGTTTCCATTGAGAAAATTTATTTTTGAAATTCTAATTTGCGCATTTTCATGGTCAATGGAAACACAGCTAGTGTTGTTTCTTCCTGAAGTCTATAACCATCTATTTAGTTTCCCTTGTGTTCAGTTCCAAGTTGTTATTGTCAGACCAGTGAGTGATGTTAACATCCTCTCTGTTTCCTCTTTGTACCTAATCAATCCAGTGACTGATGTACAGAGGTCAGCAGGAKCAAATTAAATGTACTTGAGTACTGTACTCAAGTACAGTTTTTGAGAAGTATTTTTACTGAAAACATTTTACTTTTACTCCACAACATTTCAACCATAAAATCTAATTATTTCTTCCACTAGATTGTTCTAAAAGCTTTATATACTAGTTACATTTATTTGGCCACACTTCACCACCAAATGTGACTGAGGAGTGAAAGAATAAAGCATGAAATTGTAAAGTGTCTTTGAGCATCTAGAAAAGTGACTATAAGACTAATGCATTATTATTATATATTTGGAATTACTGATCTGTCCAACATAGAAGAAATTATCCCAAATATTCTCGACTACACTAAAAATTGTAAAAACTTTCAGTACTTAAAG
>NW_013952857.1:50639-54467 GCF_001266775.1 Austrofundulus limnaeus | reverse complement strand
GCTGAGGTTCTTCCATGAAGCAGCTCTGTTGTCCTCTATTGCTCTTTTTTTTCTCTCCCTCCTCACTCTGCATGCTGTTACCAGAGCAGGGAGCAGCAGCGGTCAAAATACCTCAGAAACTCAAACAAATAGGCTTTAACAAGACTTTAATAAGCTAAACAATGAGGTACATGAGAAAATGTGTTCGTAACAAATGAAAATACATGTTAAATTGTGTCCGTGCTGGTCTTAAACCCTGGTCTCCCACTCTCTGGTCCAACACTCTACCCACTGCCCTATTGGAGACTTGTTGTGAAATGGGCTACACATTGCACAACAACAACCGTGACGGCTTTTTATACTGAGGAGGTGGAGTCTCACCCGGGGGTTTCTAGGTAAGGGGCTGAACGCAGGTTCCAGTGGGTTTTCGTACGGTTTGTGACATCACAAAATGACTTAAGTATAAAACTTGTCGTTAATACACATTAAAAATACATTTACTTACAGTAAATATGCCTCTGGGTGCATTTTTTTGGTCCTAGGACTGTTTTATTAAGAAGTACATACCCAAAGTTGAGTAAAAAAACCTTTAAAAAGTGAATTTTGCATAATAGTTCCCCTTTAAGTATTTTTGAAAGCACATACTCCTGTACTTTAAAGGAATTGTAATATCCAGTGCCATCTAGAGGTTCCTTATTGCAATCAACTAAAAGATCATTTCACACCCCATCCCCCATTCCAAACACCATGGAGTCTCTACGGTGGCCATCAGGTGTCATAAATCTTTGATACACCAAATGTGATGTCTAATAGCAGCTTTAAAATTTTTGATGGAAGTGGTTAGATTAATTTTATTAGAAAGTTAGGAAATTACCACAGCCACAATGACAGATGAAACATGTATTTTTTTGCACTTCAGTAGTGCTATTGTAAATGTTAGCTTTTTAGTCCTTTCTGAGCTACTGTAGAAGCATGGTGGTGCAAAATGGCAGCCTCAACCGGCGCCCATGTACCAGTAGATACAAACAGTTTATTCTAAGGTCAACAGAATCCAACAACTTCTTAGTTTTTAATTAATAGATATGATTTGATATATTTTTATTAGTGATAATCTAAAATTCTGCTAAAAGATGTGCCAAAATGTTACACATTGTTACTTTAACTGTAGTATTTGACAAAGCTACTTTTGCTTTTATTGGAGTAATATTTGACCAGTAGAATCAGTGCTTTGACTCAAGTAAGGAAACTGAGTACTTTGACCACCACTGCTGCTGTATTATCTGCAGAGTGTTGTTGGTCATACAGTCATAAAAGAGTAAGGGCTCTCAGAACGCAGCCCTGTGGAGCGCCCATGTTGATAGAGATGGAAGATAAGTGCTGAMCCTCATGCTTTGTTGCATCACCCATGTACAAACGCTGTAGTTACTGCAAATGTTCAGCAGCTTGGTTATCAGCTTTAAGAGGTACCAACAAGTTGAAAGCAGAGCTTTAATCGATATAAAAGTATTCTGGCAGGTGTTTCCAGGTGAGTAAATGTTGGTAAGTAATGTGACAAATTCCTGTGTTTAGCTCCTTTTCGTAAAAAGTCTGAGCTTTTTTTAGCCGCTTAAATGTTTATTTCATTCTGTCATGTGGTGAAACAGATTCTTTTCATGAGATTCAGAGGTTGCAGTCTGTGCACACTCACTTCAGGCATATATTGTTTCCATTTCCTTAGAAGGGTACTCGGTGAATAATCGTTGCACACGCATGCACATCTTTGTGCTTCATCACCTTATTCGGCTCAGTGTTCAGCTGCTTTCACTTGATAACAGCAGCTCTCTCTCTCTCTCTCTCTCTCTCTCTCTCTCTCTCTCTCTCTCTCTCTCTCTCTCGCTCTCTCTCTCTCGCTCTCTCTCTCTCCCCCGACACCCCACCTCCTCTCCTCCTCCATCCTAGCAGTGATGAGACATACGTGATTGGCTTTGTGGTGCCCAATCAGAAGCAGCTCCTGGCTCTGGCTGGCCAGTATGGGATCCGAGGGTCCTGGGAGGAGCTGTGCAACAGCAAAGCCATGGAGGAGCTGGTCCTTAAGGTCATCACTGAGGCTGCGCTGACAGGTGAGAGCAGGTCAAAGAGCTGCAGGCTATAGTCCATGTGGCCATCATCAAACAACACAATATGTTTCCTCATTTCACCACAGCCCAGCTGGAGCGTTTTGAGATGCCTCGAAAGATCCGCCTGAGCCCTGACCCCTGGACTCCTGAGACAGGACTCGTGACCGACGCCTTCAAGCTCAAACGCAAAGAGCTGAAAACACATTACAAAGACGATATCGAGAGAATGTACGGAGGAAAATAACACTAAACTCTGAAACGCTCTTACCCCCTCATCACCTTTCAAGTAGTTTTTGGAATAAAAATCACAATGTTTTTACTCCTGTCTGTTCGCTTTTTAACCCAGTGTTGTGGAAGTCTTTATTGTTCCAAATGGGAGTTGTGAAGCAGGTTGTTACTGTCATCTGTTGAGCTCTTACCTGACAGCCAAAGCAGAAATCCAGGTTAATTTGTTGCCTTTTTGTTCTGAAAGCTGACCAACAAGACCCCAGGTTCAGGTTCTGTACTTCTCCCAATCAGTTCAGATACTGTTAACTTCACTCCAGCCAGAGGAAGCTGTCCGTAGTGCTGCTTCTGCTGCTCCTGCAGGTCCAGGAGACAGTTAACTTTCTTTTTGTTTCTGAACTGTTTTGATTTCTGTCAGTTTATTTTGTCTCCCACCCTCCGTCAGACTGTGACATGTTGGACAGCAAAGAACATCCTGATACCAAAAAGCACAAAGTCACTCGAGGGCAAATGAGAGCTCCAATATGCTAAAAACTTTCAGATCTTTTATGGTCTAATGGATTTTATCTTTCGCCGAGGCTGTAACTATTTAAGAGAAAAGAAACACTCTTAGCAGTTGTTTAGTCTGTTGAGACTCTTTTTAGTGAACAGAACAAAATGTGAACAAAGATGCTTGTGTACCAGATAAAATTAGTGTAATCGTTGATGTATTTGACAAATGACAAACACAATGTGAAAAGGCAGATCTGCCCAACTAAGGCATCTGATTGCAGACAGAATGAAATGTGCGATGTGAGCTGGTTGAAGTGTAAGCACTCTTGCGTAAGCGAGGCTAACATTTGTTCTGTTTTAAGCTTCGCCACATTTTTGTCTGTTTGACAGTGTGAGACTCAGCGTGTCGCGACGGAGCACAAACACAACCCCCGTGTCCCTCTCTGCGGGACATCTGTTGCCTTTCCTGTGATTCTGAAGCATCTCTTTGTAATTTCTGCCTGATTTCTGTTTTCCATAATAATTATAAGATGAATGGTAATGACTGATGTGGAGGAGCAGAGAGAGCAAATGTACAACCTCTTTATTAAATCCACTTCCTCTCTCTGCAGCAGGTGATTTTTACATAAACACATCCAGCGATTTATTTAAAATTTGATTTGGAAAAAAAATTTGTATGGCATGAATAAAAAATGTGTTTGTGAGACTGCTTTTATTCTCTGCTTTGGTGAATAAAACTAAATAAAAAGGTGTATTTYGTCTACAAACTGATTGTGTTCCAGCTGTGTGTTAACTAGTTATGCCAAGGAGAAAAACCATCAGTAATGCCCACAGAGAAGCCACTTTGAGAAGGTTCTGAAGTTTGTTTCCAAACAATTTGAAGTTCATCACTCTCAATGAACATCTGAAGACATTCACCCTGAGGTCAGACCGTACAGTCGGAGAAATTTTGAAAAATTCAAAAACTCCAGCTCAAACTACAGCAGGGCTATTCCACAGTCCAGCCTGCCAATGGCTTCATGGAAAGCAATAAAAA
>NW_013952857.1:46567-50528 GCF_001266775.1 Austrofundulus limnaeus | reverse complement strand
GATTTTAAATTAACATTAACTATTAAAATTATAATTCAATTCAGCAAACTAAACTAATTTAAAAGGTAAAAGATAATAAAACTTATTCTTTTGCATTATGAGGCTTTCAAACTTAAGATTAATGTACCAACAGTTAAGCATGGTGGAGGTAGCATCATGCTGTGGTACTGGTGATGAAACAATGAAGTTTAACCATGTTCCGTCTCAAATCAGCAGCTAGAAGGTTGAAAGAAGCGAAGCTGTGTTTCTGGAATGGCCTTCCCAAAGACCTCGACCAGACTGAAAATGTGTGGACCACTCTTAAAACCCAGGTCCATGACATAATAATGAATTTAACTCCATCAATATCTGACGCTTGTTTCTGTATACCTTGGATCTATGGACTGGATAATATCTGCAACATTTAAACCTTTGCACCCAATTATAGTTTTTAAAAATCATTAAACCTCTACAGTGTGTAATCTTCCCGCACTGTAAACAGTCCCAATCAAATGTTTAACGCCTGAATTCAAAACGACAAACGTCCACGATGAGTGCCTGTAAACTTCTCACTGCAGATTTAAGACTTTAACTCAACACTGAGCTGATCTTTGCTTTTTTTGTGAACAGCAGCTGAATTACACAAAATAAATTATATATAGAGATCAAATATTCAAACATGACAAAAAATATTCAGAAATATTCAGATGTTATTTGAGGAGGGGGTATATGAGTAACAAGGTTTTTTCTACTTTTTTTCACAATAAAAGCGCAATRCATAATGTCTATGAAAATACAATGCTTTGCTAAAGTCTCTAAAAGTCATTGATATGTAAGAGATAGACACCAAACAGTTTTTTCAACCAAAAACTGAGATTAATGCTTTTGTACTCAGTCTTGGGACGTTTCGGCTTCGTAGAGTAAATGATGTTTTGTGATTCACTTCTGTGGTATTTAAAGCAGAAATGTCTTTTATTCTGAAGAAATATGGCTAACAATACCAGTTAAAACTGGTTTTACATGTAAGACTGGAAGGCAAAAGGACAATGATGTTAATTGTTTGTTAGCAAAATACTTGAACCACTGGATATATTTTCATGAAACTTGCTGAAATCTGTGCCTTTACCTCTACAACACAGTTCAACTAACTGAGCTTAAAAAACACAAACATGAGAATAACTCCATTTTAGAGTTAGTGGCCTAAACTTTTGTGTAATTGTAATAAAATAAACAAATGTGTGTGGATGTATTGAACCAGGTTATGTCAACAATTTCCACTAAACTCAGCTGAGTGGAAATTGTCAACCAGTTGAGAGTGATTCCAAACACCTTTTCTGAGATTTAGAGGAAAATTGATCAAGATTTTAATTTTAAATTCATCCATTATTAATTTAGAGTCAACTCCATCGGTTAGCAAAATATCTCACAACAAATTTTAAAGAAACTTTCAGATAATAATCAGTGGCAGTAACTCAAAAACTTTCTGCAGCATGTTAATGATAGAAAACATTAAAAATGTCTATATGGTCATTATGTTATAATGTACATGCAAAGTTCAAAGAATGGGTGTTTTTGCAACACGTACTGTCAATGCTTATTTCATACCTTTGCTTAAAGCTTTAACATTTACTGCTGAAGTCTACTCTAACTGTCTGTTAGCAACATGAACTGCTGGACAAATTTTAAGAAAGCTTTTAAAAAGTAATTACTTGATGGACTCTACAGCTAATTATCATTTGCAGTCAATCCAATTCAAGATGGCCACCACAGCCAATCAATGCGAGTTATCACTAAAATGTTAATAAATCCATTTTACAGAAACTAAGATAATCTGGATGATGTCGATCATGTGTGAAATTGCACAAGATGACACAAAACTCATGAGAACATAATGAATCCATCCATTTTATAAAGTCTTTATGCTCAGTTACAAGAAAACTGTTGAGCTAAGTGACTGAGATGTGTTCATTTCAAAACATTACTAGAAAAAAGTATTTTCCATTACGTCCCCTGTGGACAAATTTCTTTTAGAGCCCGGAGATCTGATGCTGTTTTTTTTTTTCTTCTTAAATGAGTTCAATATGATCGTAAGAATCCCCAAAAGGTGTGAATAATGTTAAATCAAATAACTTTATTTGATTTTTCATTTTTTTAACATAACATTTCTTCAGGGCTTCCATAGAGGCAGGCTTCATCTTACAACCAGGCCCTAACACGTCAGTCCTGATGACACTCCGGAGTGGGAGTATAAATGACTTCATCCGGAGAAAAGTTCTGGCAAACTTCAGAGGAGCTGAGAGGGAATAAGAAGAGGCTCGCATGAGATACAGCTGTTTAGTTTGGTGAGTTGGGAAACTTTCCTTATCAACTTATCACCTAATTTTATACTTTTAACGAATCTGTGCAAACTAATATAACTTTTAAACAATTTGGCATGCATTCTCTAAAATGAAGAGATAAATATATAAGAGCAAACCTTCAATATAAACTCAGTTAAATGTTCTTGTGGATTCAGATTGGAAATATTTCAGGAAATATGAATAAAATAGTAAAATCTGGCTGTTTTATTAGCTTTAAACACAAATGTGAGAGGGGAAACGCCCCATTTTGTGCAAAAAGTGTATGTAAAAATGCCCTAACAGCATTTTTATTCGTGTATTAATATATGTTTTAGGCCCTGAACACGGACTCTACTTTAAAAGGAATGGAGCACCAGGAGAACCACACAGCGGACCCCCAGCCCCTTTCCCAGCACATGCAGAGCCCCATGGACTCCCAGGCCGACAGAGATGATGGGAACGCATACCTCTACATCCTAATCGTCATGTCTTTCTACGCAGTGTTCGTGTGCGGCATCATGCTGGGCTACTTCCGCTCCAAGAGGAAGGAGAAGAGGAGGATAAACGTCTTCACGCGCCTGGTGCACGAGCTGGAGCAGCGGGAGTGGGGCGCTCTGCCTACCAAGAAACACAGCCTCTCCTCCCCCGCCGCCGACTCGGGGCTGTCCCTCCCGTTCTGCGGTAACCACGGGAGTCATTTCGGCCACCCCAGGTTCGACGGGCCGCTGGCGTGCGTGCTGTGCACGGAGCAGAGCAGTGTCAGCTCCCTGTGCTCCTCGGCGGACACACGCGTCACCATCGAAGAGGAGGCTGACGGGAGCGCGGGGGAGGAGCAGGAGAGGGGCGCCCAGCCCGACCCCAGCGGAGACGACTCAGGCTGAAGAGGTTCGTCCGTGATGAAAAAAAAACACATTTGAGAGCTGCAAGAACTAAAACCATCAGCTGGAGGAAAACCAGGAGGCCCCTCTGTTGTTACAGGGGCCCGACGAGGACAGCCAGCTGCTAGGAAGCTCTGAATTTGTTTTTACAAATCTGCAAATAAACATTCAGACCCTTGAGGGACACAGACGGATGGAAACAAAGGAAGGAAATCAGTCAGATTTTCTTTGCAGAACGTGAGGAGGCATTTGCACACAATGATTTGAGCTTAATGTACAGAGCAATGACTGCTGCTCAGTCTGATGACAGGAAGAAAACACTTCTGAAAACACACACACACATTTACACACACACATTTATATTTCAGTCCTTATTAAGACTGTTTATTGACTTCCTAGTAAGCCTAAACCACTACTAGTAAATAACATAACCCTAACCTACACCTCCATTTACACCTTAGTCCTAACCTTAACCCTCCATTTACACCTTAGTCCTAGCCTTAACCCTCCATTTACACCTTAGTCCTAACCTTAACCCTCCATTTACACCTTAGTCCTAACCTTAACCCTCCATTTACACCTTAGTCCTAACCCTAACCCTCCATTTACACCTTAGTCCTAACCTTAACCCTCCATTTACACCTTAGTCCTAACCCTAACCCTCCATTTACACCTTAGTCCTAACCCTAACCCTCCATTTACACCTTAGTCCTAACCCTAACCCTCCATTTACACCTTAGTCCTAACCTTAACCCTCCATTTACA
>NW_013952857.1:40255-45572 GCF_001266775.1 Austrofundulus limnaeus | reverse complement strand
CACACACACACACACACACACACACACACACACACACACACACGTTTTCTGCTTCATGTGGAACTGTGTTACTGTAGTTTTTTTCACTGAACATGTTAAAACACTCATTCAGTTATTTAATGGCAAAAGTAGGTTAAGCTCAAACTCAGAATTTAATCTGATTAGCTGAGATGTTTGATGATTTTACTGTTTGTATATAAATTAGACAGGTTTTTTTTGTTTTGTTTTTTTCGTGTGTGTGGTGACTAACCCCTCCCCGCTGCCTCCCCCGCCCCACTTTGTGCTGATGACTCATCCTGCAGGAGACTGAACCAAACACTGACTTTTGGAGCATTTTTCACTCATCCCCACCTCTCCTCTACTCTCTCAAACTGAACCCGACTCGCTCGGACCTTTCCTGGTCCTGAGGACTGAAACATACCTGGAACTCACTTGAAAGGTTGTCTGTTCGGTGGCTTGACGATGACGGACAGTTCGCTGTTCAGACACAGTCGATGAATTAGGTTTACTTGATGAAAGCCATGCACTGTAGGCTACATATGTGTATGCGTCGCTCTGACAAATACACCAGGAATGGAAACTTTGTAGCAGTAAAGAGAATAATAAATGAATTTGAAATGAAACAACCTTTACTTGCTCTTTTTTTTTGCCTGAGTTGTGTCATTTCACCAGTAGAGGACAGCATTGCTGTGGTGGCTTTAAAAAAAGGAAATAAGAGTCTGACTCTTGTTGTTTTGTATTATAGTTACATAATTATTAGAATAAAGCATAAGATGACATGGTATACCAATTATTCAGACCAAAGTTTTGTCTATCAATGCAAATTTATTAACACAGTCTCCATTATTATGTTTCAGCATAAAACAATATCTAAATCTTTAGTAACTGGAAAGGCTGAGCTAACATCCCCTTACGGGTTTCAAATATTTTCTGAGCAGATCTGAGGTCAGACAATCGCCCCCCTGAGGATTCATAAAGTGCATTTGTAGACGCATCAGTCTGAATGATCACACGGTGGTTTGATCAGCAGACATCAGCAGTGATTCTCTTCTCTGTCAATCAGATGATGTTCTGTCTGGAAAGGAAACAATGCCAAAAGGTAGTACAAMGTTTTTGTTTTATTTATGTCTTAATGATGTTTCAGCTTTCACAATACTGTTTTCCTTTTTATTATTTTCCCATTTTTACAATAATATAGAGAGGTTTTGCCACCTGACGTCAGGCCTTCTGCATATCTCATGGTATTTTAGTCATCCATCTATCAAAACATTCAGCTCATTCAGTTGATGGGTACTATTAACATCATAATCATCAGTCCCTTGGCCTTTTGCCACAGGAGTAGGACAAACATCACTCATCAGCAATCTCCACCTTGGCCGATCCTCAAKAASTCAGGTGAGGCCATKAAAAGGGAGCCTTGTCCAGATATGGATGTCATTTGCACATTAATGAGGAGGATGACCCCTTTTGTGAGTTCTGTCAACTTTACCTTGGTGGATCACATTTGGCAGAGTTCCCTTGGCCACCACGATGTGGGTGAACCATTTCAGTTTCTTCATCATAATCTGTTAGGAAGGAGTCATGATGTCCACTGAGAACAGGGACTCTACAGTAGACCTCAGCATTTATAGTGTGGGAGGACCAGTGAACCTGAAAGCAGGTGTCAGCATCCTTTTTTCTATCTCAGCGAGTCCAGAATTCTGTARCACAAAGAAGTACTTACAAAACACACATAACTAGGAGTCTAACTTTGGGAATCAGCAACACRGACAAAGACTCGAGTTAAGGGAATTGTTTGAGTTCTGTCTCAGTGATGMACACCATAACAGCCACCTGTTTACCGGACATCACCAATAGAGCAGGTACTYTTGATTTACACTGACTATAGTTGGAAAACACTTGTTGAAGTCATCACTGACGATTATTGGTTATTTATTATGACCGTATTCTTTGCTGCCTTGTACAGMGCAGATCATGCCTGTCTCCATTCTGAGTCATCACATAATTGTCTATAGATGGGTGTTATGAGTTGTGGTTTTTGGAGCTTTTGTACTGGACCCTGTAGCTGACCATGATGCCCTTTCCAACTAAAGACTAGTTSTCTAGTTGCTGGGCTTTTTTACGTTTTTGGATTTAACGGACGACTGAGAACCTAAACCAGCTTTCTCTTCAGATCCTTTTTCCATTTAAAATCTACTTCAGCATACTCACTTTTTTGTCTTCTTATGTCAGCTGGACTTTTTTATACTTTTAGCTAGCTTTTTACTACTTTTAGTTAGTTATTTGTTACATTTAGCTACTTTAATCTTTTAGCTAGCTACCCTGTGGAGGGGTCTCGATTGCAGATTGAGCTAAGTGAACACTTCACTTTATCCACCTGATCTACCTGGAGAGGTGGATCATGTGGAAGGATRTGTTTTTAATTTTGTTTTAGTTGGAATGCAGTTTGGTGAATTCTAGTTGAGCAGAGAATCTGGATTTTTTTATTGTTTTTTATTGAAATTTACTTTTATTGGTTACTGTCTTCCAGCCAGCTTGGGGTCCCGGCTGCACGGGGTCTGCTGGAGGAACGCTAACAGGAGAATGAGCTACTCTCGGTGGCTCCACGCTACCTGTCCTACCTTGCTAGCTGTTGATTTTTCAGCAGCACAGATCCGAACTCCTGTGAGGATGTGTGTTTTCTGTTGTCTTGTGTCTTGTCTGCAGTCTCCCTCTTGTGTCCGTTTCATGACATTACTCTTTCACCTCAGTTTCTCTCCTTTCTCCAGYTCTTTCCACCCACACCTGTCTTCACTTGTAATTAGCTCAGCTGTCTTTCATTTCCACTCACCTCTGTTAGTATATATTCTGCTCAGTTTCTCTTCATCCTCGTCTGTTCATTGTTTGGTTATCCGCCCTGGCTTCCATCTGTGTTCTCCTCGTGTTACCTGCTCGCTGTAAGTTTTTGTTTTGCCGCCCCGTCGGCTTATTTGTTTATTGTTTAATAAATATTTTTATTTTTGAAATCGCCTGCCTGCCTGTCTGCATTTGGGTCCGAACCTGCCACCAAACCTGTCAGCTTCCAGTTCAGACAGCCTAACCTCCAAAGACTCCAATAAGACTACATTTAATATTTGTATCACTATCGCTAAAGGAAGCAGAGGGGTAACTAAACATCTGACACACYGAGCAAGTAAGGATAGCAGAAGCTGGGAGAGATGAAGTACARTAGCGAAAGCTAGGAGATCCCAAATATACCAATAAAGCCAAGAGGTGAAGAAAGACTAAGTCTCAGTCACAATCACAATTCTAAGAAAATCTGTACTGAGGGTATTTTTGTACTAGAAGTAGAACTGTCTTAGATAATCCAGTAAGTCAAAAGATTTCTTGAGCAAACATTTCATGAGCTACCAGAAGTAAAACAGGAAGTAACACAATACGTCTTACTGCACAGGTGCCAGCAATGTGCAAATTTATTTAATTTACCTAATTCCTTTSTTTCATTTATGTAGCTTTTGATTGATTGATTGATCCCTAAGGGTTTTTATGATTGCAGTGCCTCCAGGGCAGAGGTCTTCAACTCTGTTCCTCATGACCCAATGTCCTACATGTTTTAGATGTTTCCCTGCTTCAACACACCTGACAGAAATGAATGAGTGATTGACAGGCTTCTGCTAAACCTCATGACATTCGTTCGTTCGTTCGTTAGTTCTCACTAAACACTGTTGCAGGCCCGAGTACCACAGCTCACTAACACAACAGCTCCGCACTCAAACCCGAGTGAACATAACGGCCTCTGGGAATCTGTGCACAGACTTTATGACGTACATGTATTGACAGCATCGGAGCCCTGACCATCCCAAAGGTGTCTGTCTGTGAGCTCACATGGGAGTGGAACTTTCTCCTTTTTTGTTTCACTGTGTGTAAATACAGTAAACCTGTGTGAAATCTGCTTGTTAAAGTGTTTTTAGAGATCTTGAGGACTCCATCAGTTTTGCTGCAGTACATCCCATTTATTTTTGTTTTCTGTAAGGTACAAGAAATGATATGCCCTCCAACTGCCAGTTCCTGTTGAATGCCATTACACCCAGATGTGTTTGGGGGGGCTTCTGTTGGTGTTTATTGGAGCTCACAGGAGCAGATAATTTGTTGTTTGGAACAAAAAGGTCAAAGATTTATTCAGGTGAAAAGTTGACATTTTCATTTTGAAACTATTATCATCCAAAATGATTGTGTGTGTGTGTGTGTGTGTGTGTGCGTGTGTGTGTGTGTGTGTGTACTTGTTTATACCATATACAGAGGACCACTTTCACAATATTTACCAACAAAGTTGGGACATTTTTGGAAAATGAGGACCTTTTCCAGGTTCACACATTTTGTGCAGCTCTATTAGTTAGGTTTGGAGGTATGATGTAAACTAAGTTTTGGTTAAGGTTAGGGTTAGGAAAAAAATAGCAATGGGGTTAGGTTAGGGTTAGGGTTAACCTCCCTCATGGGTACAGAATCCTGGTCCCCATTGGGGGAACTACAGAGTCAGAGAGACGAAACGTTTCATTAAAGAAGAACCCGTCCAGAGGACCTATACAATTTTTTACTTTATTTATGATCACTTATAGACCTGGTTCTAGAAATGTAAAGCCTGACGCTCTTTCTCGGCAGTTCTCCACAGATGAACATCCTAATAAGGAGGACAACATCCTGCCCACCAGTTGTTTTGTTGGGGCTGTCACCTGGCCTATTCAACAGCTGATCCAGGAGGCACAAAWCTGAGAGCCAGACCCCGGAGGAGGCCCTCCGGACAGGTTCTTTGTGCCTACAGCAGCCAGAAGCAAGGTACTGGAGTGGCTTGATAACAGTCAATTTTCCTGTCACCCAGGTACGAACTGCATGACATCGCTGGCCTCAAGGTACTTTTGGTGGCCTACTCTGATCAAAGACATAAGGGAATATGTGGCAGCCTGCGCTGTTTGTGTCAGAAATAAATCTTCTCATTAATCCACTGCTGGACTTTTACAACCCCTACCTGTTCCAGGGCGTCCATGGTGGCATGTCTCCCTGGACTTRGTCACATGCCTACCTCCTTCACAAGGTAATACCACCATACTCACTGTTGTGGATCATTTTTCTAAAATGGCTCATTTTGTTGCTCTCCCTAAATTGACTTCTGCTATGGAAACAGCTAAACTCCTTGTCACTAACGTCTTTCACATTCATGGAATCCCATTGGATATACAGTATTTTCTGATCGTGGACCACAATTTAAAAAGGAAAAAAATTGTATAGGTCCTCTGGACGGGTTCTTCTTTAATGAAACGTTTCGTCTCTCCTCCAAGAGACT
>NW_013952857.1:32583-36980 GCF_001266775.1 Austrofundulus limnaeus | reverse complement strand
TCCGTCCAGAGGACCTATACAATTTTTTTCCTTTTGATTTTTTACCTGGATTACTGAGATGCATCAGGACAACAATTTATATCACAAGTCTGGAAAGCTTTTTGTAATGCCCTTGGTGCCACAGTAAGCCTCTCCTCAAGATACCATCCTCAGTCTAATGGACAGACCGAGCGTTGCAACCAGAAGCTGGAGGCGGACCTTTGTTGTTRGTTATTCAAGAACCCTGGTCTCAACATCTGTGCTYGGTAGAGTATGCGCATAACACGCACACTTCCACGTCTACCGGTCTGTCTCTTTTTGAAGCCTCGCTTGGGTATAATCCACCTCTGTTTCCTGCTGTCAAATCAGAGTGCTCTGTTCCATCTGTTCAACACCATCTTCGCAGATGCAGAAGGCTCTGGCGGCAAACTAAGGAGGCCCTTCAAAGAACTGCTGCACATAACAAGAGGCTGGCGGACCYWCATCGTTCTAAGGCACCAAAATACCAAGTGGGTCAGAAGGTTTGGCTGTCCACCCGTGACATRAAGCTGAAGGACTCCCACAAAAAAGTTGACTCCACGTTTTATTGGACCCTACACCATTGAYCGCATCACAAACCCCTCTATGATATGTTTGTTACTTCCACGCTCAATGCACATTCATCCCACATTCCATGTTTCACACATTAAACCTGTCTCGGAGAGCCCATTGTGTCCACCCATCAACCCTCCCCCTTCCCCCAGATCATTGATGACCACCCTACCTACATGGTAAGCGTGTTCTGGACATTCGCCACAGAGGAAGAGGTTTCCAATTTCTGGTCGATTGGGAAGGATATGGGCCAGAAGAGCGGTCATGGATCCCTCGCTCTTTTATTTTAGACCCTTCTCTCATTTCTGATTTTTACAGGGACCACCTGGAGAATCGCCTGGAGGTAAATCCTAGGAGGAGGGTACTGTGAAGAGTTGGCTTGGCTCATTGTTTCTCTGCCTGATTGTTCGCACATGGGAGTGATGAGCTGATGAYCTTTATAAGGCACCTTCTCCGACTGGTCTARGCTGATGCATCTAACCTCTTAGGTAGAGCACAAGCCACCACAAGTGTTTTCTAAAGAACATTAGAACTTAACTCATTTGTTGTATCCAAGGTGTAGACTGGAAGTTTACCTCATCGGAACCTTCCAGTCTGGTTGCTTGCCGCTCAGTGAATCCTCCCTGCCAAGATTACAAACAAGGAACCAATCAAAGATTTAATCCAAGAACATCTTCCTTAAAAAGCCACTCTGCCTGAAGAACACTCACCTGTTTGGAAACACTCCTCTAGTCCATGCTGCTCGCCTCTGAAGAACCTGTAAGAATAACAAATTTTAAGAACTTCTCATTATTGAAAMAATATTCATTACAAAAACAAATACTCACCTTTGCACTTCACTCCTCTTTCAGCAAGACATCCCYACATCCACCTGTAAATAATAAAATCATTTAAWTTTTTATCTGGCTCCTGATCTGGTTTCTCAGCTCCGCTGCTCTGTTGAACTCTGAATCTTGTCACATTTTACCAATCAGATTATCCGGCCAGATTGACTTCATACAGCCAGAGTTGAAATTAAAGTGCAGAAGAGATCAGGCGTTTGTATAGAAATAGTCTGCAAAACCCCTTCTTGTTTTTTGAACATGCGTTCAGTTTTAGTTCCATCAGATCTTTGTTGTGTTTTCTTGTTTCAGCTTTCTTTTAGCTTATTTTTGTTTGTTCTTGTGTTTTATTTAATTGTTTTGATTGATGTTGTTTTTTAATTAACTTGAGGCACTTTGATCAAACTTGTGGTTTTAAAATGCGCCATAGAAAAAGAAAATTTACATTCATGTTACACGTTGCTGATCCTCTCAGCTGTTGCCTTCCCATGAATACGCTCCGGTTCCTCAATGTTTTGTCAGATCTGCTGTTTATCTTCTGTTGCCTGACTACCTTTGTTACATGAGGCTCTACTGTGAAGCACAATAAGGTGATTAAGTTCAATTCAGGGTTTTCAGAATCAAAATACTAGTTCACCTCTCACTTTGTTCACTTCATGGTTTTGTCAACATCTCATTTAATGCACTTAGTAATAGGCAAAAAAACACTAGGGCAAAACAGTGGAAGTCTACAAAGACTTTCTCCAATTTCATTTAACTTTCTCTTTATTTTGATTGATATTTGATTTCCAAATGTCATTCACATGGAATATTTTGAGATATATTCAAGRGCAAATGATGGCAGCAGTCAATTTCTGCTCTGTCAGTGAAGGCATAACAAAATGCAAACTGGATGTTGATGCACAGGTTTATATGGCATATTTTCATGCACTGATACTGTATGATATTTTGAAGATTCATTGAAATTAGTTTATAAATACAGTATGTCCCAAAGACTCTCTGCAATGTTTTGGCAAAGTCTTCAGGTGTGTATTAAAAGCACACTTGGCTTCTTATTGCAGCCTGGGAAAATTGGTTGCCTACAGGAGCCAATAATTCAGGTTTTAAAATTTGCAGATGGTTATMTTTAAAAACAGGCAAAATGACAAATGATCAAATAAAATGCAAAAATAAATTTATTAAAATAAAGGGGTAGCACTGCTGTACACAAAAAATACAAAAGAATAATGATTAGTCCTGACTTGCAAAACAKGTGGAAATAATAAATGCTAAATTATACAGTCACTTAAATCCCACAAAGTTTCCTAAAGTTCACATTGGACATTAAACATCACAGCTTAGCAGAGCTTTGGCTACACAACACTTCCCCAATCCAAGGACTGATTACTGACTGATAACTCCAAAATGTTATTTTACAAACATATTTTAGCAAATCATGTTGATATTTAATTATTATCACAAGAAACGTTTTCCAATTGTTATCCTCATGGATTTTCAGTCCAATTCAAGCCCAAAACAGGAAGCACCAAGATGAAGAGGATAATAATAAATTATAACTTTGTCAACATGGATTTGTACACAATCAATTTTTCCCGCTCTTTTGCCAACATGTACAGTAATCATACGTTAGACCCTTTGAATGTTTACCTGCATAATGAGCCTCAAAAATCTGTCATTTTCACAAAAAAATCTGTATTAGGCCCCTACTCACAAGAGCGGGGGGCGCAGGTGGACTGTCGGCAGGGGAGAGGACAGTGCAAAGCAGGAAGAAATGAAGACAGGAGAACGTATTTCTAGCATCAGAGCAGGTTGGAAGATGGTTATTTCATGTTATTTGTTTTTTTTTTTAACGCTCTACCGGCTACGACGTAAAATAAAATTGAAACAGAGTTATTTTTTAAAAAATCCATAAAACTTGAAATAAATCTGTGATATACGTCCTGCAAAATGAGGGAAAATCTGTGTAAATTACTAACAATCCGTACAACATAACATGCACTGGTAATGGTAAATCTACACTCTTGCCCATTCTGCCTAGCGCAGTAGCTTCTTCAGTAGGTCACACAGTCACGTGGTTTAGACTCTCTCCAGTTGTTTTGATCACACCACACTCCTTGTGGTCAAACCTTGTAACTACTAATAAGTTCACCACTAGGCTACATTATTACAGGTGGTGATACAGTATGTCTATAATGGTTCTATGTGTGCACAATAAGTAGTAATAGGTAATAGTGAAGTTGTGGTGGTTTACTGTCATGGTGACGTCTCCTACATTTCTCCTTTAACTCAGACTGTTTTGGTGTATGGTGTCACAACAGTGTCAAAATGGCTGGTGCAGCTAAACAGCTTCAGCCATCACAAAACTGACTGTGACTCATTCAGTTTGCCATGAATGGTAAATCTTAAATTATTGTTCTGCATTTACAGTCAGTGATTGCTACAGTTTCTTAAACAAAACCTCATTATTACTACGCAGGCCATTTGTTTTAGTGTTGCTGTGGGATTAAAATAATTGGAAATGTTTTTCTGTGAACAAAAAAAGGCATCAGTGTAAAACAGGAGTCCTTCAGTTTTTCTCTCTGTCTTCAGGACAACTTTACACACATACAGGCTTGTTGACGCACTTTTAAATTCATTTCCTATAAAGCAAAAACARCCCCACTTGAATAATTCAACACACGCAATCACACAGTGAACAATTCATTCATTATCAACAAGGAAGCTGAAGGGGCCACACCGCTGCGTTGGGAGCAATGAGCAATAAAACGTAGCTGCAAGAAGCGCCGGCCTCTCTTGTTGTGCACCGACAGAGATGTGAGTGTTCAGGAGTGATAGTGGGAAGAGAGAGAGGAAGCAGGAGATGTGATGCGAAGGAGTGTCTCCTTCACCGAGGAGCAGGATGTTTGTTATTATCATCCTCCTGTGGGAGTCAACGGTGGGGTCTGCGTTCTGTCCCAACACACACACACACACACACACACACACACACACACACACACACACACA
>NW_013952857.1:28116-29205 GCF_001266775.1 Austrofundulus limnaeus | reverse complement strand
AACTTAACCAGGCACGTTGAAGAAGCTCTGCTCTGACGCTGGTGGTCTATGCAGATAATAATGTGGGTTTGCATACCCCAGAACCCAACATTTTGACTTCTGAACTTGCATATTCGGCATGAMGCTATGAACTACAAAATGACACAGTGAGGACAAAAATGGCTGACTATGAAATCCAGTTAGCCGGAAATACATTACCATAAATGGTAGTTCCGAAGAAAATTGTGTGACGAAATAAACAAACGAAATAAGCAACAGCAGATTTAGAACAAACTGAAAAATTAGACCCATTAAAAAATATAAAAATATCTTTGTAGTAACTGGACAGAATGAATTAAAGTTTTCTACACTCCTAGACACGATAATTGCACAAAAAATAGTTTATAAATGCAAAAAAGTACATTTAGCATGATATGTCTCCTTTAATATCTTGACTGTGCAAAGTGAAGTGACTCAATAAGTGAACATTCAGACAAGTTCAAGTCTATTCATAAAAGACTATGCAATCATTTATTTACACAAACTGAACAGATCATAAGTTACACTTGATTGTGGTCATTCCCATAAAAAGCGTCAGAGTTAAATGAGATAAAACTCGTGTCCGAATTTCAATTCACATCAACTCAGATTACTTATATAGAATGGTAAAAACGTCAGTTTTGATGTTAATAACCAAATAATTTTACTGGCACTCTTAGCTTAAGTTTTGGCAAATTAAGAACAAGGAAAGGTGGAAGGAAAGATTAGTATGTTACAATGACTTTTACTTTTATCAAAGTGTGGGTCAACCGGAACTGCACATTTTTCTCGGCTCAGGTTCCACATGACACGTCACTCCGAACACATCAGCTTTACCTGGTGATGACTTCTTAAGGCACCCTCGGGGTAGGAGCTGGCTCGCCTCCGATCAGTCAGGGAACTGATGTCGGCTCGCTTACCGGTCATTGGTGAACGGGTGTTTTCCAGGTAACTTTCGTCTGTTTCAGTCCAAGTCAGAAAAATTCTAGCCATGTCCAGTTTCTCCTTCCAAAATAAAATCTCCCCTCGGGAGTTAAAAACACACTTAGAGGCTCGGCCTCAGGTTGAGAC
>NW_013952857.1:22873-24747 GCF_001266775.1 Austrofundulus limnaeus | reverse complement strand
GGTCCAACCCAGTCGATCTGTAGGTCGGACCATGGGAATGTAATCCCTCTGTTCTGCAGTGGTGCTCTGTGAAGTGGTCTGCTCGGTTGGAACTGGCCACATACCAGGCACCCTTCAACATAATCTTTTACATCCTTCTTCATCCCGGGCCAATAGGCGATCTGTTTCAGTGCCTTGAGTGTGGAATTATATCCTTTATGTCCTGCGGACGGAAGGTCATGGGCATGAACTAACATCACCCCCCTGTGGTCATGAGGAACCACGAACACAGGTGAAGATGTCTTCTCATGAGTATAAGTTAGGATGCCTTTGATTAGTTTCAACTGTTTGCGTGACTAATAGAGCGATTTTAGGTCTAGGCCGGAGTCCAGTGCCTCTTTTGATGGGGTATTTTTATCTGGGTTGGTCAAGTACAGTACCATGGAGTTGATAGCAGGATCTAGCTCCTGTAGCTGTATGATGTCAAGGTCAGTCAGCATAGGTCGTACAGAGACTGTGTTTTCAGCTGGTTTAGCTGCAGCTTGTGCACATGTAATAGCTGATACCTCAACAGTGGGCCGAGTTGTTTGAGCTTTGATTAGCCAGGAGGGGTCAAAAGACCATGCGGTGCCGTCTACGGCTCCACTCTTGGCTAGTGAGTCTGCAAAATCATTGTAGTGCTTGTCATYRCCTGGGACTCGTGWGTGTCCTGGAACTTTCTTCCAGTAAATCTGTAGGTCATGTGAGGTCACCAAGTGATCACATGCCATGAAAAGCTCTTTGTGCTTAACAGCCTTCTTATTGCTTGTGAGGAAACCATTTTGTTTCCACTGAGCAAGACGAAATGAGAAGTTTAGGCGGGCATAGTTTGAGTCAGTGCAGATGACTAGCGTCTGGATTGAGCATTAAACTGCGATCTGGAGGGTTACTAGGATACCAGCGATCTCAGCGTACTGAGAGGACTGAGAGCCTAATTTGAAACTAAAAGTTTCTTGTTGTTGGTCTTGGAGTAGGATCACCCCAACACCAGCTTTGCAGACTTTGTCATGGTGGAATGAGCATCCATCCACGTACACTGTTGTCATGTCTTTACAGATGTTAGCATCAAAGTAGTGATAATTTGGATCCTCACTTACGTGGGGTTTCTTGTCCACTGGCATCTGTGTTGCTGGCATGTCTTGTGTACAGCTTTGCCAAGTCGGTTCCCAGATGTGATATTTTGTTTTGTCCATAGCGGATTTCTAGGTCAAAACTTTGTAGTGCCATGAGCCACGTGGCCACATGTKAGTTTGTCACTACACCATCTCTGATGTGTTGGCTGTTTAGGAAGGTCACTGGCTGATGTTGTTTCCACAATGATTTTTTGTCCGCCTATATAATTAGAGAAGTGTTTTACTGCCCACACAGTGGTCAGTAGGGCCTTCTCACAGTCTGAATATTTTAGCTCAGGGCCTGCCATTGTTTTACTGGTGTAGGCCATTACACGTTTGTCTTTGTCATGTATTTGGTACAAACCTGCACTTAGACAGTGAGCTGAGAAGCCCACTTCTAAATGAAAGTCTTTGTTGTAGTCTGGGTAGGCCAGACATAGGGCGGATTTTAGGTTGTCTTTGAGKGCGTCCATTGCCTACTGCTGTCTGTCAGTCCAGACAAATGGAACATCCTTTTTTAGCAGTTCAGTCAGTGGTTTTGCCATATCTGCGTAGTTTTCTACAAACAGGCGTGAGTAGTTACACACGCCTAGGAAACTCTGTAGTTCTTTGAGATTGGAGGGAGTTTTGAGGTTGTCTAGGCCAGATACAGTAAAATAATACTTCAACTTGGCTTTACTTCGTAAAAGCATGTCAAAGAGATAACAAGGGCCAGGTGCCAAAACATCTTCACTTCTTCAAAAC
>NW_013952857.1:19397-21721 GCF_001266775.1 Austrofundulus limnaeus | reverse complement strand
GCTCACAATGATGTATAAGGTTACACATGCATTTCTTGTAAAAAGAAATTACTGTACTCTCTTGAATAACTTTTTGCTTTTAATAAATCAATGATGGTCATTATAAATTGGCATTTTCTACAAAAAATAAATATAAAAAATTCTATATTAAAGTGAAATCAACTTTCTAGATACCATTTGAATCAAAATATGTAGTGTCAAATAATTGATTGCATAACTACTCACCCCCTTCACATCTGTATAAGGACCWTAAGCTGTATTTACTTCATTCTTGTAATAAAACAATTTAAACTCTGTCAGACTTGGTCTGGTCTGGACTGGGTCACTTCAGAACATCCACCCTGTCGTCTTTAAGCCATTTCTTTGTAGTTAAGATATGAGTCACTGTCTTGCTGGAAATCAATCTTCTCCCAAGCTTTAGTCATTTAGCAGACGACATCAGATTGTCCTCCAGGGTTTTCCTATATTTCTTGTCATTCATTTTATCCTCTACCTTTACAAACCTTCCAGGCTCAGTTGCTGAGATGAATCTCTATAGCATGATGCTGCCACCACCATGGTAAGTTTGTAGTGATGTGCAGTATTTGGTTTCTGCAAACATGGCGTCTTGACTGATGGCTCACTTGCTGAAGCTAAGAACTCCTTCAGAGTCACAGGGGCCTCGGTGGTGTGTTTAACTCTTCCACTTCTCAGTTTGTGAGGACGTTCTGCTCTTTGTATATATTCCTTCTGTATGATGGATTTGACAAAACTTCTGAGGACATTTAAAGCATTGGAACTCCTTCCCTTAGCAAAAAGTGGTACATGCAAGTATTATTTAAGTACACTAATTTTAAACTTTTATGTACTTATCTGAGATATACTTAACCTAGTTATCCTATACTATACTTGGCTTGTACTAAAATATGTACTAAAAGTTTAAGTATACTAAGTCTTCACTAATGTTTAAACTTTTGGCCAAGAAAAACTTTGGTAGTACACTGAAAGTACATTTTCACACAGACTGGTTTATTTGTAGTATATTTCAAGATTAAACTAAAAGTATACTTATAAGATTACTTTCAGGACACTTCTGCATATACTTTCATAAACGTATTGTGGGCCAATTTAGTCCTAGAAGTATACTTGTTAGAAAACTGCTAGTATACTTATATCAGTGTACATGGTAAATAAAACATCACTTAGGGAAATACACTTTTATATACTATATAATATACTGATGACATGTACTTAATGTATACTTCTTTTTGGTAAGTTTATAAACTTAAAAAGACATTACAGTATACTTAAAATATATTTTTATAAACTAAAAAGTCCCAATTTAATGGACCTGTTCAGACCACCATTATGTAAGAGTGAACTTGAGGTGAATTAAGCTTCTCCCACATCTCTCACACAGGTTATGAGGAAAACTTTTACCAAGGTATTTCTCATTACTTGTTAATATCTTGACTATGCGAAGTGAAAAGTGACACAATAAGTGAACGTTCAGACGAGTTCAAGTTGATTCATAAAAGACTATGCAATCATTTATTTACGCAAATTGAACAGATCATAAGTTACACTTGATTGTGGTTATTCCTWTAACAAGTGTCAGAGTTAAATCAAATCAGTCAAGCCAAATCAGTATACTTTCTAGTACCATACAAGTTTATGGTGCCTAGAACACTTGATATACTTATACCGAAGTATACTTATTAAAATGAACTTCAAGTACAGTATAGTGCTTTTTGCTGGGGGTTCTGTATGCATTCTGATTTGTATTTTTCAGTTATTGTGTCTCTGAGTTTCTTAAGAGTGTAAAGTTAGGAATGCTGATTAATCAGTGAACAGACTGAACTTTGGGGAATTAAAGAAAAAAGTTTAAAAATCCACACAAGTGTGCTTAAACTGCAAACACTAAACCTAACCTAATTAAACCCTATCCTGATTAGGACAGTAACTCATCATATACAACATATTTTCATTAAATCGACATTACTTTGTAGGAATCAGTTATCACAGTGTTGTATAAAGTACCACAACGTAATATTATTTGAGTAAAAGTACAAGTATTTTACCAAAAAGTTTCTGCTAAAAATTAAAGTCTCATTTAGGAACATCACTTGAGTAAAAGTATTAAAGTATCTGATATTTTTGTACTTAAGTATTAAAAGTAAAAGTATTGATTTAAAATGAGTAGTTATAGATTTTCTGCAATGACATTTATTAGGAGGTGTCCTCTGCCCCAAAAAATGCAGAAATGGCTGTTGTATCAAAATAATTAACTTATGTTAAATTTAAGATGCACTAGTCCAGCTGTTTCAGTTTATATATATATATAT
>NW_013952857.1:18148-19341 GCF_001266775.1 Austrofundulus limnaeus | reverse complement strand
TATATATATACTATATATATATATCAAAGCTGCCCAAACCTTTTCTCCAAAATAAAAATCTATCTGAGGGCTGCAGCCAAATGCAATAATATAATTCATGAAATATAAATACTTTTTAAGTACATTCCTTTTATTTTAATGATTATGTCCTGCTGAAGTGTGGCATGATTTGTTTGTGTACAAACTAATGCGGTATCAGAGTTTTATATATTTATACTCATTCAACCACAATTAAATTCACTCTAAGAGGCACAGTTTATATGGATAGCATTTATTTTTTACAATGAGCAGGTGGGATGAAAACAAGCAAAAATGAAATAAAAGTAAAAAAATTTCTATTTCTTGCCTTTTTTTAAAAAATGTAAGTAGTAGAAAGTACAGATAATTGTGTGAAAATATTTGAAGTAGATGTTAATATGCAGGCTGAAAAATAATTACAGATACCCAAAAATTCTACTTAAGTACAGTAACATAGTATTTGTACTTAGTTACTTTACAACTCTGTCACTTTGTCACTGAAAATGTTTTGGGAAAAGATGTAGAAAGGCCAGTTTATATGGCCATGACTGATTTATAACAACAATAAAATCCTAAAATCTCAGAGGGGGCGAACGCTTTTCAAAAGGCACTGCATGTTATTTTCAAAGTTTGACCAAAAGTCCACYATTTCTCAGCATTAGCTGAACATAGTGTGGGATCAGTTCCGTACAGAGACCACTAAAGGGGCAGGTGCTCAAAGTAAAAAAAAGGGCACAAATTGTACCGACGGCACCGCATTGGGTGGAATATAAGCAAGAAAAGTAAGGATGGAGATATACAACTGAACCAAATCTAGGGAAAACTAAAATATCCACACCACCATACATATGTGTTAAATATTAATTTATTTTCACTCTGCAGGACTCCTTTCATTATAGTGAAGTACTGAGATGTTTCAAACCTGCACATGAGCAATATATGTCAAATAGAGTTAGATGTCCTGATGCATCTCAGTAATCCAGGTAAAAAATCAAAAGAAAAAAATTGTGTAGGTCTTCTGGACGGGTTCTTCTCTAATGAAACTTTTCGTCTCTCCTCCAAGAGACTTCTTCAGTCTGAGAGTTTCAGGCAAAACTTCGGGGAAACAAAGCAGCCACTGTTCAAAAGAATGTCCCAACACAGACGAGCCACGTTTAATGGCCAGAACTCTGCAG
>NW_013952857.1:12687-17743 GCF_001266775.1 Austrofundulus limnaeus | reverse complement strand
ATGTATAACTGGTCGCAGTCCTCCTGGCACTTAACAGCATATACAACATTGCTCTGTTTGTGCCGGGGCACCGGATCTTTGGGGTGAACCAGCATTTGCCATAATGTGTTTTGGGGTTTGAAAGCYACTGGGACATCATGTTTAGAAAATAAACGTCTCAGTTTCTGCGGGTGTTTCGGAGAAACTGCCACGAGGCAGTGGCGGCTGGACCATAGGGAGCGCTGGGGCTCTGCCTCACCTGACAATAAGAAGAAGAAGAAGAAGAAGAAGAAGAAGAAGAAATATACTTTTATAAATCTAGTTATAAATGTTGTTTTTACTCACTAGTGTATGTTTACATGTATAATATGAATTATATCAACTATATTCTCCACCTAATGACATTTATTCACCAGTAAATTTCCACAAACTGGTTTCGTTTCTGTCATGGGGCGATTCACAGAGAGCCCAAGGAGTGCAGACTCTTAACTAATCTCATACAGTTGCTAAGCAGATTAAAAATTAAATTGGCCAATCAGTGTTGCGGAATTTTATGGTTCTGGGGCTCTGCAGATTTTGCCCTAGCAGAAGAGGTTAGAAAGAAAAAAGCTCGTCATAGAACCGCAGGTCAGTAGGCGAAGTTTGGAGACCCATTGGAGAAATGGAGGAGCTAAAAACAAGTTAGCTAAGTCTCTTAATCTTAAAACACAACCTTTTCAGAAGAGAACACACCAGGAGAAACTTTAAGTAGAAGGGCTTGCTCAGTCAGACATGAAAGAGACAACGACAGAGGGAGAATTTACACTTTTCTAAGTCCTGGATTAAACTAACTGCTTGTAGCATGGCTACTGCTTTGCTTTGACTGCCTCATTTTTTTATCATCAAGATCTGTCCCAACATGGATTAAGACAGGTGAGTGAAAAACTAAGACTTTTGTAATRCTTGTTAATCATATTTGTGCTATATTGATATATTTATTGTTATACAATAGTGCAGTGTTTTTCAACCCTGGTCCTCCAGGCACACTGCCCTGCATGTTTTAGGTGTTTCCCTACTTYAATGTAGCTGATTTAAATCGATAACGTCATATAATATCTCATCTCATCTCATCTCATCTGACCTCACTGATCTCACTGACCAGGCTGTATAGAGAAGAATCTGGTTAAAACATCCTGACTTTAACCAGAGTCACGAAGAAATTTGCTTCTAAGTAAAAGAAGGGCAAAATTTATGTACAAAAAATAAAAACACTACATGACAWTGTAATACCCTTTTTTAATGCTTTTAAATTATTTCAGTTTATTTAATACATACACTGACGTGAAACAACTTAGYACATGYGTGATTGCTTTGTGAGATATGTTTATTTTGGAGTTGTAGCCCCACCTGGAGAAAAATCCACCAGCCGCCACTGCCGCGAGGGGCAAATTGAGCGCGTCACAGGGGAAGTAGATCAAAGGTAACAGGTGATGTTGTGTTATATTTTTTCTTTTTACAAAATAACTTAATAAAATTATTAATACATATTTTAACTAGGTATTAGAGGAGGGCAAAAAATAAAAAAAATAAATATTTTTTAATGCACTTGACCAAAAGGGCACTTCAGGCCTGTGTGGGATGGAGCAATGCTGAAGCTCATGATGAAAACCATAACTTTCTCCTGTGTTGCGGTATYGACTCTGACCTTTCTGAGTGTCATCTCAAAGACCATTAGTGTCTAATCTCCGAAAGCATCACATCATATTTGGTTTGTTTTAAGAGCCATCCTCCTGCGCTGATTAGAATCAATTCCTCTGTTGCAAAATTAATGAGTTCTGGCTGTAAGCGTGACGTGCTTTTGCATTTCCTGTTCCACAAACATTATTAGTGCGCTGACCTCCTCCTCTTTGAATAAACTGTCGTTCCTGTCAGCAGTCCCTGATCCTCTAAACGCGCTCGCACAAAGTGTCCACAGCAACAACAGACGCCGCAAATAGGCTGAGATGCTGGATTATCCACTGTGTAATGGGTTTCTTTCAGAGTGCGGAAAGCCTGTTTTTTTTTCTTCTTTCCTCAAACCGTCAGGAGTAAACCTTATACCTAATGAGTGTTGCTATGGAAACAAAAGCCAAAGGCTAAATTTGCATCTGTGCAGCTTTGCTGGAAGAATCGCCAATTCAAGCAGAGGAGGAGAACCTCAGAAATGAAGAATCACCTAGAAAAGCTGGAACTTTCTAAATTTAGCTAAGTAAGCTTTCTGAAGCTGCACCACAGTGGTTACACTGTGAGATAAGAGTACTCCTGTGATCTATAAGGAAATTACCCCATGCTGCAGTAATTGTTATCACCCACCATGATCGTGTTAGCAAAAGATCACATGAATGGATTTTATAGAAACTCAGAAGTGAATCATTGTATGTATGACAAAAAGAARGAATTAATTTATTTACAGGGACTGGGTACTTTGTTCAAGCCTCTCTGAACAGATGGAAACAAAAAATGAGACTTAGACAGAGAATAGAGGTAGAGCGAGTCTTTCTTTCTTTGCAGGTTTAAAGGAGGTAAGGTATTCCAAAGACCAAGGAAGGTACAGGTGAGCAGGTGAGACTGTGGCGCAGAGGTGTCAAACTCATTTTCACTGAGGGCCACATGAACTTAACGGCTGCCCTCAAAGGGCCAGTTGTTCCCATGGATGATCAACATGCAACATTGGAGATTCAGTTTGTGGTCGATGCTGGATTTAAAGCAGCTCATTTTAAGACATTATAAGACATTTTTACTGAGCTATCTAACTAAATTGCTCCGTTACATATAGCCAACAGCTGTACTTGCAGGATAAGTACTATTATGAAGAAATTTATAGTTAGGGCTTAGTACTGATTACATWCAACAGAGTATTAGGGTTTTCTATTTTATAATACCTTTATAATGTTTGTCATATTTCTTACAATGTGTTAATTGAAATAGTGTAGATACATGTCCGAATTATAACAACACATAATTAAAGCTGTAATAACATTAGATTGAGGGTTGTTTGTATGAATGCCCGTGATTCAGCTGTAGGCCAGCAGGGGGCGAACTCGGGCATTGAAGCTAGTGGATGTATATAAAAAAGTGACTTCCTGGTTATGAGCCAGTGTGGTTTCGTCGTCATCCTGAATGGCATTAAACCCCACTCCAGAATTCTGGTGTTGTATGGCGTTATTTCACACTGGTGTTTTATCTGACTTCAGCCGTTATTGAACACGTATTTTCTTACAATTATCTTTCATCTTTTAAATTTGTTGATAACCATAAATTTCAAGTTTACCATTGATATAAGAAACAATTTTCATATTAAGTGAAAAAATAAATAAAAATTGAGTTTGACAGGTGCTGAGTGGAGAGTGGAGTGGGCAAGCATTAGCATTTAGTTTTTTTTGTTTTACCTATTTTAAACAAAGAAAAAGGACTGATTAATGCTGCCAAACTGGTGACGCGACCTTTCCTTTTTTTATCCACAATCTCTCAACCTGTTGCACTTGTTTTCTCCTTTCACTCCAAGTTGTTCTTTTTTTTATTTTTGAMGCAGTTATGAGGCACSGTGATGAAACATGGAACTGCCAYTGCTCATGTTGCTCAACAGGTTGTTGGTAGCTCACCAAAGAGTGAGTGAGTTAGTTGATGCCTCCATCCTTGCTTAGCGGGCCATGAGCGGTCGAGCAGCTAAAGCCTTTCCTCTGCCTACATCCTCCAGAATGCTGCGCAGTTCTGGATCAGTTTGGTAAAAATTATCAAAGTATTTTCTATCAGTATTGTTCATGTGTCCATCACGATATACTGTATATTGTTATTGTTTTGGGGGATAAAACTATAATACAAACATCTAAAACATCTAAGCTCCTCCTTTAAACACTGGTGACAGTCAGCTCTAACAGGTCCTRCCTGTGAGGGACCTGAACGCTCTCTCAGACTGCCAGCAAACAAAAAATGACAAAATTGATGGAAACATTTCCAAAACCCAAAATAAACAGAATCTTTGCATGAAGAGATAAATGAAAGGAAGGGTTAGTCCATTATTTATTATATTTGTGGAGCAAATTGAAGACCCTTCGTCCACATTTACCCTTTTCCTTACTGATGATGGCCTACTTTTCTGTTTTGCCATTTCCCCCCCAGTTTTAAACCACATAAATGGAGTTGTGAAAACACAAGATGTCAGCTCCTGATGTTTGCAGTCAAACTAACAATTTTGCTCCTATTTAGAAGAAAAAGCACACATTTTATTAGTTTTTGTGTAATGCCACAATAGACATTTATGAACAGAGTGAAATTGTAAACAGATTTAATAAATATTTTGTGAATGTTGGGTCCAATCTAGCAGCACACATTTCAAATGTTAATAATTGTATGACTAGTACCTTTGAAAACTGTACAAATAGTTTTTCTTTTCCTTAACAAAACAAATTAGGAAAAAATAATGAATATGGTTACAAATTTTTCAAATAAAATATTCCAAGGACTTGATGGATATGGATATGACTTTTGTGAAGGAAATAATGGTTTATGTTGTTGAGCTTTTTATTTATATATGTAATTTATCATTTTTGACTGGGATATTTCCCGACAGTATGAAGGTTGCTAAGGTGATTCCTCTCTACAAGAGTGGTGATAATTTTTTGTTTTCTAATTATAGACCTATATCATTATTTCCCCAGTTTTCTAAAATTTTGGAGAAACTGTTTGTAAAAAAGATTGGACCAATTTGTTGACAAGCACAATATTTTGAGTAATAGCCAGTATGGCTTTAGAGCTCGTTTTTCAACAACTATGGCTGTTATGGACTTGATATAACTAATTGATATAACTAATGCTGTGGATCAAAAAAAAATACTGTGTTACTGTTGACATAGACCTAAAGAAAGCTTTTGACACTATTGATCACAGCATTCTTCTTGATAAATAGAAAAAAAGCACAGCACATAAGGCAATAGAGGACATTTAAGTGACATTTTTCTGAGACCTAAATATATTTAAGATATTAGGGTCTCCTCTCCTTGGGCTGCTACCTTATCGTGGTGGAGGGGTTTGAGTGTCCCAATGATCCTAGGAGCTATGC
>NW_013952857.1:9631-11683 GCF_001266775.1 Austrofundulus limnaeus | reverse complement strand
CTCCCAAGCCAAAACGATTTTGGGATGCACTGGTTTTGGGTGTCTGGTTGTAATTATTTCTATCAATAACTTGGTTTTTTTGTCTCTTTTCCAGAAGAAGGTGCACCTGGACCAGTTCTTCTGTGTTTGGCTTTGTCCCTTTCCTGTCCTCCAACCAGCCCGTCGAGGCAGATGGTCTCCTGTCCTGAGCCTGGTTCTGCTGGAGATTTCTTCCTGATTAGCAGGGAGTTTTTCCTCTTCATCGTTTGCTCAGGATGGGAGACTGTGATGAAGTGATTCAACACAATCTGCTGGTTTCTTMTTTAGATTGTTCTTTTTTTCATGTTCAGTGCCCTGAGACAACGTATGTTGTGACTTGGAGCTGTATAAATAAACTGAATTGAATAAACTGAATTGAATTACCACTTCAAGTACATTATTCATCTCAATGGGATCTTCCTGATTAATTAAAAGTAAAACTACATATCCAACAACATAAAAGTGATGCTTACACGATTTAGTATGCTCAACAGCTATAAGAAGCGGCATCTGGATTCCTACTTGGAGGCAGCATCTTAACTTAACTAGGTTTTAATACTAATAGCAGTTAGTGCTGTTTTGTTTTTTCATCTGACTTTTATCCTTTTAGATTATTATTAAAAGAACAACTTTTTAAATGTGAGCAGGACGTTGTGTTTGAAATATCATTTCACCCACTGCATGAGCTGGTCCTGTTAAAAAAAATGTGTGACTAATGTGAAATATTAGGAGTGTGTGAACTCTGTCACGCATGAGACATCAAGTCAGGGACAACTCGTTTTGTCCAGGTCTCAAACATACTCACTTCTTCTCACTGTGTGAAACTTAATGAAGTCAGTGGGAGGTGTTGCATCGTCCTGCCAGTCTGGCTTTGATCACCACTAATGAGCACAGTCACAGGTTAGCTGCTGTCAAGATCTAAAATAATAATAATAAAACATTTCTTTTTATTTATGTTGCTGACTCAAAGCAAGCATACTCTATAGTTCTCTGCTGCTGATGTGACACAAAGCAAACAGTAGGAACTATGACTCTTCAAACACACCTGTCTAATTATTACATGCTCATTTACCTGTTCCTTATGTTTGTTACCATGATAAACATGCATCAATCAGCATGTGCATGAAAGCTGCACTTAGTTTCTGTTAAACAACAGGACTGGGAGAAAACACTGGAGTTTTGAGTTTCCGCTTGTGATCTGAATTTGCTGTGGTGCCCTGATGCTTTGTATGATTAAAGATGAAACATCAGAGAYGAAGTTCCCTGTGGAGTCAGAGGAGGCCTCTCACAGCTTAGAAACATCTCACTTACAACGCTGCTGCACTTAAACCTGTAGTTCAAAAAGCCGAGTGATGCTCATCTAAAGTTTCAGCCATAATAGACTCTAGTTTTATAAAAGTTTAAAGTATCTCACTATTAAATCATTTAAAAAAGATTTCACTAAAACACAAACAACTGATTTTAGTTTATTCCTGCTAGGAACAGACTACATTTAATGTATCTCCAAATACAAACATTCACTTTGTTGTGATGAGAACCCAACGGGCAGGTTTGAAGTCCGGAGAAACGTTTAATATTTTTTTGAAGGATTGTCTGTTTAATTTAGGCTGAAATCATATTTTGGTTAAAAGACAAAGTTATGGACATTTTGACATTATGCACATAATTAGCAGATCTGAAATGTGCTAGCACTCAAGGAGTGTGGTGAAGATGACTGTAAACAAAAAAACACCCCACATTTAGCTACATATCTGAGGCTCATTTCACAAAAGTCAGATTTCTAAATTCAGGATATGAGCTGTAAGCTGAGCTTGAACTAGCCTTCAACTTGTCAACAGCTGTAATGTGTTGCTCTAACACCAAACCATGCTTAATCAAGGTGGCTCGTTCAAGCAGCTGTAAATGGTTTAGAGTTAATGCACCAGTGGTGGATGCTGGTCTTTCAAGGAGAGGAAGCTCAGTTTCGGCCTACATAATAAAATGTGTGGGTTATAAATTCTACCCTCCGTTCCTTTTCAAGAAAATGATCATTTT
>NW_013952857.1:8327-9423 GCF_001266775.1 Austrofundulus limnaeus | reverse complement strand
TTAGCTAGCAAATTAAATATTTAGGTAGCTAGCTAAATATTTAAGTTAAATATTTAGGTAGCTAGCTAAATATTTGTTGCAACCTAAATATTTAGGTAGCTAGCTAAATATTTAAGTTAAATATTTAGGTAGCTAGCTAAATATTTGTTGCAACCTAAATATTTAGGTAGCTAGCTAAATATTTAAGTTAAATATTTAGGTRGCTAGCTAAATATTTAAGTTAAATATTTAGGTTGCAACCGAAATAATTAGCTAGCTTATATTTAAGTTTCAACCTAAATATTTAAGTAAGAGGTTTAGGAAGGTCTCTCCGGTTCAGCTCAGAACAGAAAGAAAACTAAAAACTGCTCCCACTGAATGTTTACACCAAAAGATCTCTGATTGGCTCATTTCGCTGTCAATCACAAAGGGATTCAGGCTCAGACAGATCATCATGCAGAATCTGGGCGTCCGAACCCGCCCACTGCTCCAGAGACGCTGAGCGTCCGGGGGCGGGACAAAGCCCAGCATTTATCCAATGACTCGTCTCATTTCGCTGCATTTTTTTTTTTTTTTTTTTGCTTCACTATTGAAGTCTGTGGAAGCTCAGCGTCGGACTGTTTAAAGCACCGCGAAGCTGCAGGAATGAAGGAGGGGAAAGCTGCGTCGTTACCAGTGATAAGAAGCTGATTCTGAACAAAAGCTGAGCGCGTTATAACGCATATTTAGTCAATGACATGAACACACAACAGTGTATATTTGATCACTTTTTTTTTTTTTTTTACATTTTAGGGGAAGCTGAGCTTCCCTTGCAGTCTTAGAGCAATCGCCTCTGTAATGCACGTTCACTGTTTGTTTACTAGACCCAATGGGTGGATCAAAGATTTCCTGATCAGGCATGTGCAATAAGACACGTGAGTCTCACTTCTTCCAGGCGTTTAATGGTTAATTATGATTCATATGAAGAGAAACGTCAACTGATGCTGAAATAATTTCAAAAGTAAAAACGTTTTGTGCCAATGAATCTGTTTGTAAACTTACAGATTCATTGGCATTTTGTTTATTTTGTTAATTTCAGATAACTATCTGAAATTAACAAAATAAACAAAATTAAAAT
>NW_013952857.1:3344-8115 GCF_001266775.1 Austrofundulus limnaeus | reverse complement strand
GTGCGGGTGCGTGTGTATTGGGGGAAGACAGGGGTACCGTGGTTCAAGTTCAAGTAGTTTTCTGGTCAATGCTTCATATGCGCAATACATACAGAAAATTGAAATTGCACTACTCTCCTTCCCATTTACAGCAATAAACAWGTAATCAGCTAAAATAGCACAATCAAATAATATTATAAATAATCAAATTGCAGAGATGATTGAGGAAGGTGGCTTGCAGTAGGCACAAAGAAGGGGGGATGACTTGGCATATTATTTTAAAGACTATTTTATACGGTGGCCGACAGGGGCAAACACGTAGCAAAGAGTAAATGCTTTGCAAACGGAAAAAAAATGCTGTAAAGTAAAAACGATGCATTCATAAAATCAACTGCATGTTATAAAAATGATGCAAATTCAAAAAAACTGCTGCAAAGTACAAATGATGCATGTATAAATCTGATTGTATGTTAGAAAAATGATGCAAGTTCAACAAATGCAAGAAAACGACGCTGCAAAGGAAAAAAAAGGATGCATTCTAAAAATAGACTGTTTGTTATAAAAATGCAGCAACTTCAAAAACACATAACGGAAGTGCTCCGACCCGGCCAGTAGAGGGACTCGTGTGGTCAACCACCTGTTGTGCACTGGCCCAAACCTGTGCGCAACCATCCGTTCTCCAGTACACTGACGGGTTGTGGAAAAAAGAAACAGCCCATAGTCCTTTACAGGTCAGGGCCAAATGCTCACCTATATTTGACCCAGAGCAGATAACTTTCCTGTCAGGGTAAAAAAAATAATTGCGCTGAGTTTGTCATTATTGTTGTTGTCCAAACACAGCTGGAGTTTTGCACTGAGAGATGACAGGTCGCTTTGGAGAAAATACTGCCAGACGAGGAAATGTGTCGTTTTCCTCATTTTACCCCTCAAAATAAAGTTTGTTGTTAACTAAATTACCTAAATAGTTTGCATTACTTACCATCTCTTGCTTGCGTAAAAAGACTGCGTTCCAGCGCAAGTTTCTGACCCGCTGTTCCAAACTTCAGTGTGGATATCATTTACATGCGTTTATTTTTTATGGTCATTTGATTATCCTTCCTAGTTAATGATTTAAATAACAAAACAATCACAGGTGAAACTTCATTATTTAATGGTTGCTTGATGATGAGTCAATCTCACAAGCGGCTGCTGATGAACTCAAAAATATATGAAAAATAAAATAATACCTTATTCATAACTGCAGTTTGTTTTATTTTATGTTCCGTTTTATACTTTATTTTCRGCTTTTCCACATCTGATGACTGAAATGTATCCACTGAGATTACTGTGTGGTAAAACTGAACGTGTGCGCCTGACGTTTTAGGTGCGTGCGGAAAATACTTTCGACGTGAGTTCCATCTGGGGTGCCAAAACTGTAAGAAAATTAGTGTTCTTTTACTGAAATTGTGTCTTAACTAGGCATAAACCACCCGAATGTTGAGTTGATTAAAATGTGAAGATAATATACCATACAACCACCCAGTTCTGGATCTAAACTGTGAAATTTAATGCTTCCAGCCAAAGCATCCCAGTGTGCAGGCACAAGTACAAACCATTATATCATGTGTCTTCGGCATCTGGCCCACCCACTATAAACCTACAGCTGAGTCCAGAGATGCTCAAACAGAATCACTGTCCTTATGTTTAATTAAAYGGTATCTACGTGTTGTCATGGTGCTTCAGGTACGTAGCTAAAACTATTTTAATCAAGTCATAACAATAGTCACACAATAGAAACCAGTATTTAAAAACAACTGAAAAATGGTGTTGTGCTTTTAGAACCAGTAAGTAAATGACCAATAAATTTCTTCACCATGTTTTGCTCTTTTTCTTACCTGCTCCAAAATTCTTGATTCAATAATTGTATTACCTCTTCAAATTCTGCAGACGTCTGTTAATCGCCCATTTGTGCAAATCAGGTGTGTTGGAGAAGAGAACCCTCTAAAACGTGCAGGATATGGGTTTGACACTTGTGCATGTGAGTGATTGTTGGAACAGCGAGCTGTCCGGGATGTACCACAGTCCCTCCTGACATTTGTTCCTCTTGGAACATGTGTTTTTTGGGYAGGCAATACCAGAAACCTTWATGCGTTCTCTCACTTCAAATACTTGCCATAGCAGTGTAACACAGTTGATAAAAATAAATCTCAGCATGTCATTCACCACAACTGATATTTATGGTAGTGTAGGAAAAATGTGTTGTTCAAAATGGTTTGTCCAAATAAACAGGAATCCACAATTGAAGAAACTTATTGGGGTTAGGTTATATACTGATTTTAATTACATTACACATGGCATAGTCTTATGATTAGATGAACTGTAATAATTGTTAAACGTGACTGTTTTACTTAAATTGAAGATTTTATATTGGTACCGGTAGATACATGCCTGAAAACAAATTTCAACCCATAACTGAACGGTTGATCTTCAGCAGAGTAGATTATTATTATTTTTGTCTGGAGACATGACTCTTTAAGAGTAGGGACCTCTTCCTGATGACGTAATGAAATAGGTGGGGTCATGTCTCGAAGCTCTCTGTTAAATTGAACTGTCTTTCTGTTTTTCGTGGTCTGAACACTTTTGATTAAAAACGCCTTTAGTCCGAGCAGCCCTGGGTTTTGTATGATCTCTTTATTAATCATTTTCCATGCATTGGTACATTCTCTGTAAGGTTCAAGCATTCAAAATGGTGAACTAGCACGTTTAACAATATTTTTTCTTTCAGTATGGTGACCCCTAAACAGTCCACAGCTGTGTCCAGATGGTTTTGTATGGCTCACTCAAACATTCACATGTCATTATTATTAACTGGTGTTAGATCTGAACAGGTAAATGGTAAAGACCATTGCTTATTTTTAACAGTAGTACAACAAAACTATAGGCCTTTAACTTTTCTATTTTACAGGATTTCCACCTTACATTGTTCAAAAATAAATTTTCCTTTAAGTCTCAGTAGAAATGTAGGAGTCAAGGCCACTGCTTGACAGCTTTTATGTAAGACTTCCCATGAATAAGCAGTATTAAAAGATCTGAAGGAAAAGTAATAAAACAGTCTTAAAGCTGTAAAGTTTGACAGATTTCTAGTAGGTCACCAGACCGTCCACAGCTGTCATTTATGTGCACATAAGGATTTCAGTTTGCTGCAGCTTTTGCTGTGAGAATTTGACATGACTCCATCCATCCATCCATCCATCCATCCATCCATCCATCCATCCATCCTCTTCCTCTTGTTCTGGAGTTGAGTTGTGGGGGCAGCAGTATAAGCAGGGATTCCCAGCTTCCTTTGTCTTCCAGCTCTTCTGGGAGGATTCAAAGCATTCCCAACCCAGCTCAGAAACAGTCTCTCCAGTGTGTCTTTTGTTTACCCCAGACAATGGATGTCTGGATGGATAACTGGAACATACCCTCAGCTCCTCCTTTTTAAGAAGAGAAACCACCATCTCAGTCTGCCAATCCTGTGGCGCTACCTCAGATGTCAGTGCAATGTTGTAAAGACATGATAACCAAGACAGTCCAGCTCCATCCATCCCTGGGACCCTGCTGCCAATGGATAATCTTTGCACAGGCCTCACTGACTCCTCCCATATGAACTTTTCACTCAGCAACAGCATGGGGCTATAGAAGGCTTGGTCTGTTGATTCTTCTCAGCTGCCTCCAGCCAACAAACCTGAATGAACTCCATCTTCAACTTGACTGCCTCCCTCACCCAGGGTGTCAGTCAAGAATTCAAGGACTGCTGCCTCAAAAGCAAGAATTTTGCAGTCACAGAGTAAGGCAGCTATACTGAAAACTGAGGCACTGAACACAGCCCTCTCTGCCTCCACGGGGTTGTGGTTGAAGTTCTCTCAGAGGTATAATCTACCAGGGCTTCCATGCAAATGGTTACTTCAAGTTTAGGTCTTCCCAGGCTGTTTTGGTGTCTTCCTCTGTTGTAGAGCTGTCACTTATGGCCCGAGTCTGAGTTAGTAATTTTTGTCTTATAACAGGTCTCTCTTGGAAATGAGATTCTGGATCTCAATGAGACTACCTGTATAAATAAATGTCGAATGAAAAAAAAAATTTTTTTAAATGACCCAAACCCAACCCTGAAATTCGGGCCGGGTCGGGTCAAAATGATGCGTTGATGTGCGGGCCAGGTTCAGGCTTGTGTAATTTTACGAATCACACAGTGCAAAGAAAAATAAAAAAGAAATTGAGAATGCACAACATAAAATTGTGATAATCTATTTATTGTAGAGAAGGAGTAGTAAATAAGTCAGTAAGAGAGTAGCACTGCCTGCTTGGTGCAGCACAGATTAATTTTACAAGACTTTCTTTCAGGTCTAAATAAAAATAGCCTTGTTCTATATTTTTTCCAAATCTTGCTCTAAAAATATTTTTGTTTATCTGTATAATATCCTATCTTTAGAGTTGATTTTTTTAGGCTATTCGTTTTTATGTACAATATCCATTTGGTGACATGTTAATTTACAAGAAGAAATCTTACACCTTCTGAAAGGGTTTTTCTTTATTACATTTCATTAAAGTTCATTGTGTGTGTATCAAATAAAGTTTTGAGTACTTACAAATGTTTAGTTCAAGATGTGTTTTCAACAGGAACCTGATGAGCCAGCCGGATGGGAACTGCACTCAAGGCCAGTTTCTGTAAGATAAGGTTAAATCTAGCTGCCAAGAAACTGCTTATGAGCAGTTTCTGTAAGATTAGGTTAAAATTAATTGCCGAAACCATCATTTCTCCACATTCCTGTAAGTT
>NW_013952857.1:2995-3224 GCF_001266775.1 Austrofundulus limnaeus | reverse complement strand
AGCGAGTGGAACAGAAAAAGCGCTGGTGTGTTATTGTGCTGATCGATCTAAGATAAGAAGTGAAATACGTATTTGTGTGTCGTTGTTAGAGCTGTCAGGCCGTACTGGACAGATGTATTTAACCGTAAAAGCTGTCACGCTGGGTTGAATTCTTAGAATTGTTGTGAAGGAAGTCAGAGCTGCGAGCCGGTAGACGGGACGCTGTCCCCGGAGGAGCAGTGTGTGTGTG
>NW_013952857.1:0-478 GCF_001266775.1 Austrofundulus limnaeus | reverse complement strand
TGAAAAGTGAAAGAGTGAACAAATATTAAACATATGTCATAAAAGGCAAACAAAAATTTAATTCTGGTTATTTTAAATGGAAAAAATAAAGGAAGGTTTAAAACACTTCAATGAGAAAAATGCTGTCAAATGTGTCACATCTTACAATTGCACAGGGATATTTCCCACATGATTATACAAAGATGTCTCCAGTATCTATTGTAATTTAAAGTTTTATTTTTGTGCATCAAATAGGTTTCATTCTTATTAAGATTTTGTTTTATGTTTAAAAGAAAATTTTTTTTAGCTGGTTTGATAGATTTATTTTTCAATTGAAACACTTATTAAGCCTGAATAGTTTTAAATAATTTTTTAATCATTTATGGTAGACCTTAATCAAAATGCTGCAATAAAAGGAAATAATTAGTTCAAATTTACTGCCTTCTGATTTTTCTCTTCCACAGGTCACAAAGGTGACCCCTGGCAACTGGGTATTCAT
>NW_013952856.1:390034-390444 GCF_001266775.1 Austrofundulus limnaeus | reverse complement strand
TTTTACGACCATACCCGCAAGACTGTTTGTCTATTTAACATCCTTTCAACGTGTTTTCTGCCCATCTTGCCGCGACAGTTGTTAAAGTGTGCTGTTATTTATTTATTTATTTATTTTCATGTGTCAGAGTATCCCAGAAGTCCCACCAAAACCTGGAGAGCTTCAGACAGAACTACAGGGCTACAAAATGAGAGAAGAAGCTGCTGCTGCTGCCTTACAAACACTACAACAGCAGGGCAATGTGGACTGATGGTTTTTACTGTGGAAAACTACAAGTGTATACTGCATACCTTGGGACTGCAGTGAATCATCTTATTTTTCTTTCGTCTAAAATAAAAATGAGCCAAGATTAAATAACATGCCATATTTTGTTTATCTGGACATCCAAGATAATTATCAACTAATTTCTG
>NW_013952856.1:386896-389034 GCF_001266775.1 Austrofundulus limnaeus | reverse complement strand
GTGTGTGTGTGTGTGTGTGGTGTTTTGTGTGTGTGTGTGTGTGTGTGTGTGTGTGTAGGTGCAACCCAGCCGGTCCCAAACGGACGGCAGCAAATAAAGATGAAATATAAAACTGTAGTCAAATCAGGTAAGCTCCAGTTAAATGCTGTTATGTTCAATCTTTAATAAATTAATTAAATGATTCTCTATCTACATTGAGCACATGAAAGTAACGTGTTCCACATAAAAAATTTAATGCATTACCTTCTCTCTACCAATAAATAAAATGTACACACAAAAATAGCATGTGTCTAATTAATTTCTGACCTTCATTACAGCAAATGTGTAAAAGGCAGATGCCACAAAGACAGGTGGGGGTCCTCCACCACCACCACTATCAGAAGCCAAAGAGCTGGCCCTGAGTCACAATAATGGGCGAAAACCGGTGAAAACCGGTAGCGCTCAAACAAATAATTGTCTGGAAATGAGAACACATCTAATCTCGGTCTGATTGCTCTCTCCTGACGTAGATTTCTGCGGAGTATTAAATCTCCTATGTCCAAAGGCTCCTTGAGAAAAGGACACGCCATGTCTGACACTTCCTCATGACAGCTGTCACCTAAATAGTCAGACTAACTCTGGATATGTTCAAGTAACCCTGCTACGGAGCAGGGTTGGTTCACGGAGTAAGTTTCGGGGGTAACTTAACTCAGGGTAACTGCTATCTGGCTTTCTGAAACCAAAAACACGGGGTATGCACCTAGTTACCCCAAAACTTACTCAGTGTATGCACTTACCCTGCTTTCTGAAACGGGGCTCTGGCATCCTCAGGTGCTGCCAAAGGTGCTCCGTATAAGATTTATTGCCATTACAACAAAGAAATAATCTACCAAACACAAATTTCCTTACTTTTACTGCATTTGTTTGGCTGCACAGGTAAACTTGTTCATTTATGTGGTCTAAACAGTTGTTCGCTGCTGTTTTTCCTGAAGTGTTTGACTTCTTTCTTGTTTTTTTTAGTGTGAACTCTATAAATCAATCGAACTAATGTGATTATTCAACATCTTGGTTATCTCAATGATATTAATGCACCTGATGTTTAGTAATCCTCACAGATATTGTATTGTTAGCAAACTATTACTTTTTGCCACAGTTACAGTAGTTATTTTACCCAATTAGAAGAAACTGTGCCATTGTCATGGACATGATGCTTTAAAAATAAAACTATGGATCATTTATCTTTTATCCCAACAGCTCTGACCATGCTGGGCATAAAGGATTTTAACGAATGTCCAGAAGGAGTCAATGAAGACAGAATATCTCACGAGACATTCAGAAGAGAGGCGTAAGAGTATCCTGTAAAGTTTAATCAGTACAGGCACATTAATCACTTCTTTAAGACAACGTTGGTTTCATTTTGCTTTTTTAGGAAGGATGGTCTGCAGAGAAGCTCAGCAACATTCGCTCAACTGTGACCATTTTCTTTGAACCTGAAATTGCTAGAACATGTTTTGGTGTTTTGTAAGCCTTTCTTTCTCATACTATGTATTTTCTCTCTCTCTGCTGTAAATAATTCATTCTCCATACACTGAAAAATTTTCTCATTATTAAACTTGTCTTGTTATTAAATTATGTATTTGATCATTTGTTGGTAATTTTAATTTTGAGCTGATTACAGTTTGCATTTTAAAACAATGTTCGATTGCATAATTATGACGGATCTTAAATGTCCTTATCTTTCAGAAAAATATAGAAAAGTAAGTTTTTCAAAACTTTATTATCAACAACAGGAAAGGGTTAGTGAAATATAAGAGGATGCAAAGGTAGCTAGGAGCTAAAACTCAAAGCAGCCTAAGAAAACAATAACAGAGCAAATATGTGGAAGTATGGAAGCCCATTTCTGCCACCCTGATAAAAAAATAAAACTTGTATCTCATAATTATGACTTAGCTATCTCATTATTATGACATAGCTAAGACATAATTATGAGATAGTATCTCATTATTATGAGATACTATCTTATAGCATAATTATGAGATACTATCTCATTATTATGAGATACTATCTCATAATTATGACTTAGCTATCTCATTTTTATGAGATACTATGTCATTATTATGACTTAGCTATCTCATTATTATGAGATACTATCTCATAAT
>NW_013952856.1:382934-385896 GCF_001266775.1 Austrofundulus limnaeus | reverse complement strand
ATCTCATTATTATGACTTAGCTATCTCATTATTATGACTTAGCTATCTCATTATTATGAGATACTATCTCATAATTATGAGATAGCTAAGTCATAATTATGAGATACAAGTTTTATTTATTTTTTTATCACGGTGGCGGAAATGGGCTTCCATACTGAAGCATAATTAACAAGGAAGCGTATTTTTTTAGGAAAAAAAATGAAGTATTTTTAAATAAAGAAATGAAAAACCTCATCTGTTGGATGAGCTGATCATTTTGGTTTATTAACGCCACACTGAGATACACTGGAAAGAAAATAATTCTGTCTTTAATCTCAGAATTGTGTCTTTTTCCTAGAATTCAGATTAAAGTAATATATATATATTATTCTTTCAGTGGCTCTACTCCGAATCCAACAACTAATATGCCTTTTTGCAGCGTTGTTGTATTGAACGCTCACAGGCCAAGGGCGTGTTCAGGAAGTGACGTCACCGCCTCCTTTTACGGGGCCCGACTCAAGCAGCAAGTCCTCCTCGCCGCTCTTCGGTTACTTGGAGGTTAAAGTAATAAAAGTAGTTTGTGATTTTCCGAGCAAACGTTTGCCTCTTGTTGTCGGGACAGCGGCCTGTGGAGCTCAGCATGGGCACCGTCCATGCCAGGGTAAGAACCCGACCTGTTGTGTTCGCTGTGGCGACTCTGACCTCTCTGACTGAGTGAGTTATCTGACAGGACTGTGAGATACAGGCCCAACAACAATGTGTGCTGTAGTAACAACACTACAACTAAAGAATGAAAAGTCGTGACGTAAACATTAACAGATGAGTCATTAATGTTGCCTTTTCCTCCTCTGTCATGCTGCACTTCGCTCACTCAGTACCTACTAGGTTTTGGTTGTTTATCTTGTCCAAGGTTGAAACATAACTGCACAAATGTACTGTATCAAATGTACTGTAAAGCTCTGTGCTTTATTTTACAAAGTAAAATACCTTTTGAAGTGAATGAGTTTATCCCTAACTGCTTCTGAGTTATAGTTTTGCAGGCATACATATAATTTACCCACTTTTTTCATCTCAACATTATAATTGTCCCAATATATATTGCCAGGAGTGTGTCATTTTGCTTAATATCTATTAATAGTGTAATGCTCTGTTCCTTAGTACTTCTTCTCCTTAAACTTGAATCAGTTTTCATTCATCATGTTTGTAAAAACACTGAGCAGCACAGTATAATTCTGAGCTTTCTTTTTTTGTCTTCACTGTTTGCTTTTGTAGAGTCTGGACCCTCTACCCATGCAGGGGCCAGAGTTGGGAATTCAAGCAGATGACATTGAAGCCATAGAGATCGAGCCGGAGCCCAAACAGGAAGTTCTTGAAAACAGAGATGTGAGGAATGCATTGTTAGAAATAATGAATTCCCCTGTTCTTATTAATTAGTTTTGTTCTGGATCCCCTCATAGTTGGATTTTATTTTTGTCTTTTGAAATGTTTTTATGCTCATAATTTTTTTATTAGGTTGTAGTTCAGCAAGTTCACATAGATGGACTCGGCAGAACTAAGGAGGATTTTCTGACTTATGAAATTGCAGAAGTGTTCCGGGCAAAAAACTTGATTGATGTAAGTACATGCTTTTTAAACTGTGTTTTTTGTGCTTGTTCAATGTGAACCATCAACACAATGTTACATTTTTTTATACAGGTGATGCAAAAGTCCCATGAAGCTCGTAAGAGACTGCTGCGTCTTGGCATCTTCAGAAAGGTTGAAGTTGTCATCGACACCTCTCGAGGTACTACCAGGAACATAGGGAGAATGTAGCTATGCCTCAAATTTATTCACACTTTCCTTTCTTCTTTTCTTTGTGTGATTTCTTGTGTCTGCAGGTGAAGACGCTCTTCCTAATGGGCTTGACGTGACCTTTGAGGTCACAGAGCTGAAACGTTTGACAGCCAGCTACAACACTATGGTTGGAAACAATGAAGGAAGCATGGTTAGTGCTTGTAAAGGGGCTTTGCTTGAATTTGCTGTTTTGTCAACGTTTTTCAATCGTAACAAAACTCATCTCAGGCAGGGCACTGTACAAAAATTTATAATCCCATCTCAAATTTCTGCTTACGCAATCAAATCTGGTTCAAAACAAATCCAATTACAAACCATCAGTTCAATCAAATTCAGTATATTACGATTTTATTTTTTGAAGAAAAGGAATAGATTATGCTGTTTTGATCCAGTCTTGCACAGTTGAGTTCTGCCTTCACATTAAATAAAAATATACAACCCTTAAAAAGTATAACATTATTGTTACCAATATAAGATAACCAGCTGTAATATTCAGTAAATATAAATGACCACTATCACAATCACAATGAAAAACTTGGACTTGACTTTAATAATCTCATGAGTATTTTCCTCTGTTTAAGCAGCTGATCTCTGAACAGCTGATGACAGAAAGTAGAGCTCATACAAAAGCAAAATACAGTTTCACTGACGTCACAGATTTTGATAAATGCTCTTTTTCCCGCCTCTGGTCTTCTTTGTGTTTGCCTTTATTTCCATCAATATCGTTAGTAATGTCTTACTGTGTGATCTAATTTATTAGACCAGGGCTATTCGACTAAACTGCTCCGGGGGCCACAGTTACTGCAGGCCAACAGCTGAGTGGCCCAACATCCAGCAATTAAAGTCATTATGTAAATAAAACAAGTATTACAAAGATCTGATACATTTGAAATAGTTTATTTTGCTGCATTTAATCATGAATACAACATACAGAACCCTATAAAAGTGACAATTAAACAATATCAAAAACAAAAAGAACACATTATGCCTGTTATTTGACACAAATATTATTTTGACATCTCTGACTTGCCAACTTTTTAAACCAATTTTATTTTCACTTTCATAGTTTTATCTAGGCGGCACGGTGGCTCAGTTGGTAGAGCTGATGCCTCTCAGCAAGAAGGTCACCGGTTCAAATCCCGGTCCGGGG
>NW_013952856.1:375116-381934 GCF_001266775.1 Austrofundulus limnaeus | reverse complement strand
AGTTGTGTAACTTATTTCTTTAAGGTGAAAACTGTTGAAAACAACAAGATTGTTTTGTCTTATTACACAAATTAATATCCAGCTCCACGTGTTTCTATTGATGTCATTTCCCCACTAGAAAAATGTGTGATGCAGGTCCATGGAGGGCAAATAAGTTTAAATCAAATAAACAAAAGAAGATGCAGTTAAAATCAATAAAAGGTATTTAAGCTACGTTTTGAACATCCAAAACACGTCCAACACTTGTTGGCTGCTTGTGCTCTTTAGGTCAGACGTGTGTCGGGAAGCTCCTCTGTTGTTTGAGACGCTGGGGGAACCGTCTGATGGGGGAACCGTCTGATGGGAGAACGCTGCTCGACCTAACACCGGTCTCTGTTTAATGGTGGATAAAATAAAGAAAGTGGTGCTACTTTATTTACTTTGAGCAAGCTAACGTCATGCTCACAATATAATTAATCCACCAGATAATTCAGAGGTGGTCTGTTCAGTAAATTTTACTCCAGGAGCTGCGAGGCTTGTTTTCAAGCTTCAGACTGAACTGAAGCAGCGGCTGCTGATGTCATTGCGCTCTTGCGCGATGCTGCGTTCAGGACAAGCATGGAAAACTCACCACTCTTATGCCAATACGGTCGCAATGATGCATTTAAGTACCGAAATGGAATTGCATGAACATTCACGTGGTGGTTATGTAATACAGCGAATCAATAATAAAAAAATCTGCGTCGACAAATTTACATAATCAACGTCATCGATTATTTCAACTAATCGGTGCAGCCCTAGAGTCGATCGTCAGATATTGTCCAAGATTAACCTTCAGGGTGGATATAGCTCCCTAGCAGCCTCACACTGAGGACCTATCCATGTCATCATTTACTCAGAATGCTTTGTGTGTAAATAAAATGGCCCCGTCCATATTAAAATACAGTATATTTAAAAAATTTACAAAACTAAACATCCTACTGTATTTTTACAGTTTTTATTTTACAGTTAAAATATATGTTTATCAAATAAAGTCTAATGTTACAACTAATCATGGATCCCTTTAAAGTAGAAAACCGGGGGTTTTGGTCTTAAGAAATGAATGAACCAATTGGCAGGCCGAACTTTGGTCACTTGCGGGCCAGATGTGGCTCGCAGGCCGCCAGTTGAATAGCCCTGTATTAGACTGTAAGTCTACAAAAATTAAGTAGGGCCTCTGGACGGGTTCTTCTTTGTTGAAAATATGTTTCATCTCTCCTCTAAGACACTTCTTTAGTCTGAGGAGTAACAGGTAAACTCAGATAAGCAGTGCCTCTATGGTGGACAAACTAGATTATTAATGATGACAGTCAAAACTGGTGTTCATATGCAAAAGAGGACCCTCAGCTTAACAACCAATCAGTAAGGCCTGATTATTCCTACTGTTCATAAAGATCCATCAGCCTAACAATCACTAGGGCCCTGATTTACCTGTAACTCTTCAGACTGGAGAACAGACAAAATGTTTTTTCAACAAAGAACAACCTGTTCAGAGGACTTATTTAACTTTTTTAGATTTTTCTGCCTGGATTATTGAGATGCATCAGAACAGACTGTGAGCTTCAGAGGCAGGAGTTGTTCACTGCTATTTGTGACAATAATTCTTCTAATGATTCAAACACAAAACCCTCATCTATCTTTTACGTATTGCTTGTTTTATCAAAATATGTTGTTACAGCCATGTTGTTTGGTATTTTTACATTTGCTTTGCTCCCTTACTGTGGTTTCTGCTAAAACTTTCTGATCAGTGTTGTTTTCCTGTAATTTCAGGTTCTTGTTATGAAGTCACCCAATGTTTTTGGTCGAGCAGAAAAACTGACATTCCAGTTCTCTTATGGTACCAAAGAGACCTCCTACAGTCTGTGCTTCTTTAAGCCTCAGCCAGGACACTTTGAACGCAAGTAAGTTATAAACAGGGTCATAAAACTAACGGGATAAAAACAAACACAACAATCAGTATTGATATCAATGAATTATGTTTGAATTGTCAAGTTCTACATGAGCATCTCTGTTTACAGAGAGGACATTTTCTTGTAGATCTTTTCACTACTCTATTTAAACAAATGCTTGATTCATGAGATCAGGGCAAACTTTGGTGTTATATTTAAAGAGTGACCCTTTTAATGCCGTTTATGTGTGATTTGTCAAAGCAAGGAAACTAAATTTTCCCTCTTCCTTCCACTTGCAGTGTGTCTGTCAATATGTACAAAGTAACAGGTCAGTTTCCATGGAGCTCACTGAGAGAGACTGATCGAGGTGTCTCTACAGAACTGAGTGTAAGCTGTATTTTCATATATCTTTCTACTTTTGGTGCAGCTAAGTATAATGTTTGGAAATAAAAACCTGTTTTTTGAGTCTTGACATGTGGTTGAAGTGAACTGAGAGTTAACTTAGTTTTTGTGGTAATTTAAAAAATGATGATATGGAGTGATAAGAGAAGGGATCAAAGTAACACAATGGCTTTCTCTAACCTGGAGTCTGTAGGAAACAATAACTTTAGACTTGCTGTTTTAGGCTTGTTGTTTCTTTGCCAGTTTTATTAACTTGACATAGTTGGAAGATATCATTGTGAATTGGTGTTCTTCCACCTTCTTAAGTGTTAACCTCTTAAGCCGCAAGGGGTTTCCTTGACGTTTTTGCTCAAAATACCATGCTGAAATGTAACTGAGTGTATCTCAGCATTTACAAACTGTCCTTAAATAATCTTGGTATCAAAATAAAGCTAACACTTGTGAGATTTCATCAGAAGTATTAAAACAGCTGCTGTGGTTTTAGAGCTATTGAGGATGGAACATATAAGATAAGATAAGATAAGATAAGATAAGATAAAACTTTATTGATCCCACAGTGGGGAAATATTCACATTACAGCAGCTCAAAACAGGACAGGGTGAGATAGAATAAAGAAAGATAAGTAAAAAAGACAAACGAAACAAAAAAACATATATACGTATATATGTATAATTTTTCACTCTCACCTGGATTTTTTTTTCATTAGACAGTATAAAACCTATTTACAGGGTTTTTCCATCCTAAAGTTATTTATTTTTTCTTACCTGCCTTAAAAGACTTGTTATTGAATGTTTGGTCCTTAGAAAAATTATCCAAACATGTATTTGTCACCATATATATTATATAAAATAATGAGAAATTATATTTGACTTCAGTTGGATCATATTCACTCAAAATCAAGTGGGAAAAAAACCTTTCAACACACTTTACAACATATTTAGTTATATACTTTGACTTGCTGTAAAAATAACATCAAATTTTTTTCCTTTACAGATTTGCTTGAATGCATTTACAGATTTGCAATGACACCATTTTGTACAGTTTGTTTACTTTCTGATTCAACTGCTTGACGTTTGAACTGTGTTTGGTGAATGTAAAAATAGTTTCCATGATCTTTTAGCCAAGAGTCCTAGGTTTCCTTTGATACCAAACATGTCCAGGTCCAACTGACATATCTGAAGTTAAAAGAAGTAAAAAATAAAAATAAAATAAATAGAAAACGGAAAAAGCTTTTTCGCCCCCGGTACCAGGGGCATGGGGCTCAAGAGGTTAAAAAAGACAAATGCTAATTTACTGTATGTGTTCTGGGATAAAACTGAAATCCAAACATGGTGTTTTGTGTTAAATTGACTAGTTCCCCCTGTGGAAGACCAGCCAGACCCTGAAGTGGGAAGGAGTGTGGAGGGAGCTGGGCTGCCTGGGTAACACCGCTTCTTTTAACATCCGTGAGGAGAGCGGCCATTCCCTCAAGTCCTCCCTTTCGGTATTTCTCCCTTTTTTTTTTTTCATTTTTTATTTATTTATTTTTTTACACCTAAGATTTCACCGGGAGATTCAAAATGTGTAGTTTCATAAAAGCCTCTGCCAGACAACAAAAGGTTTTCATTGTATTTTTTTATAACCTTTATTAAACCAGGAAGTCCCATTGAGATTAAAAACCTCTTTTTCAAGAGAGACCTGACCAAGATTCATTGTTTGGTTTTTAACAATTTAATTTCCATTAAAATGTCTTTGTGGCAAGTGGTGTAATTGAATTATTCTAAATATTCAAAAAGACACCTATTAAAAAACAAACAATGATGGTTACATGTCTGACCGGTGTTATTTTGTTTTCAGCACGCTATGGTCATTGACACCAGAAACTCTTCCATTCTTCCCAGCAGTGGTGGATTATTGAAGATCCATCAGGTTTGTTTAAAAAAAAAGACCAGCCATTTTTTCAAACACCACATGAAATAAGATTCCAGCTTATAATTATATTATTTTAACACAACGTCAACATTTTGTGTTTTTGTAGGAACTTGCTGGTTACACTGGGGGTGATGCCAGTTTCCTGAAGGAGGACTTTGAGATCCAACTTAACAAAAGTCTCTTCTGGGACTCTGTAAGAATTAGTATTTTAACATCTCAACCACTATATTATAAATTTCAATACAACTATTGTTGATAAATAAAGTATGAGCTCTAGGTGATCAGTGTGATTGTGTAGTGTACACAAGGCTCACAAATCTTTGTGTAGTTTATTATTACCATCTTGTTTGTCCCTTTAGGTCCTGTCTGCCTCACTGTGGGGGGGCCTGCTTTTACCTATTGATGACAAACCCACTTCTATAGCAGACAGGTACACAAACACTTTACATTTTAAACAAAAATATGGTTGTTGTTTTTTTTTTTTTTACTGTTGCTGCTTCAGTAAAATGAATTGCAGACAAAACCAGAATAACTGCAAGTGAAGTGTTTTTATAAATTTAATAAAAATAATATTGCATTAGTCTAAGAAAGAGCTTTTCTAGACATGCAAAGATGCCTTAGAATCAAATATGTTTGTATCATGTTGACAAATTTATTTGATGGATTCAGTCACCATCAGTGGTGTGACACTCAGAGTCTCCTGATAGTTCTCTTTACTTAAAAAAAAAAACATAATTTATTATCCCCCATTGCTTAAAGCAGAGGAGCCCAAAGTGGGGCCCGCAGGCCAAATTTGGCCCGCCAAGCCATTTCATTTGGCCCACCAACAGTTGCCAAAGTTACAAGGTTACCTGTTATCCAATAGGTAAAAACACAGTATTTCCATTGGTCAAATGACTATATGAAAGGGTTGTAGTGAAGGTAGTTTTCAGTCATGGTAATGACATATCTTTGATTTATTAGGATTAAACAAAAAACATGAAATGACAATAAATATTAAGATCAGATTTAACCCCACATGTAGATTTAAACACTTTATAAGGCCACAAAAACTCATATTTTATCAATTTATGAAATGTCCCATGAGCCTTTGCTATTTGAGCGTATGGCAGACTTTCTGCAAGTGCACAGACTAAAACAAGAGGACCATTGCACAGCTTAATGGTTAAAAATAAAGGACTTTACTTTAAAAAAGTATTTGTATTTCATGTATTATATAACTGCATTTGGCCCGCAGCCATGGATAGATTTTCATTTTGGCCCCCTCGGGGAAAATGGTTGGGCGCCCCTGGCTTAAAGGCAAAAGGTGGGCAGTAATGTTTTTGCTCATGTCTTTGTGTTTTTTGTTTTTTTGTCTTGTTAAAATGAGGGAAATGCAAAATCATGCATTTTTGAGAAATCCTTGAATCTCCTGCAGCATGTGGAGCTGCCTAAACACCTGCTGGTACAAAGCACCGCCTATTTTGTACACAGCTCCTCCCTGGAGCTCCTTCTGCAGCTGACCTCTCGCCCCAGTTTTTATCATTTTTTTAAATTTTTGCCTCACCAATTAGATGCAGTTATTAAAAAAGTACACATGCAGGTAGAATTTATAAAAATATGTTTCGCTTTACCTTTTTTATAGGTTCTATCTTGGTGGGCCCACTAGTATCAGAGGATTTAGTATGTATAGTATGGGTCCACAAAGTCACGGTAAGTTGTGACCGTGAGTGAGCAGCTCAGTCACCAGTCTGGATTTAGGTGTTTTATGATGATATTCTTATGGCAGGAGATTACCTGGGAGGTGAGGCATACTGGGCTGGAGGCCTCCACCTCTACACACCTCTGCCCTTCAGACCAGGCAGGGGAGGCTTTGGTGACCTCTTCAGAACCCACTTCTTCCTTAATGCTGGAAATCTTTGCAACCTCAACTATGGTGAGCAGCTGGGATCAGAGTCCTATTTAATCCCAAATGACTGCATCTGGTCCTGTCTTCTGTTTGTCTGAGGTGGTGTGTTTGTTTTTTTTTATGCAGGTGAAGGACCTCAGGCACATTTGAAGAAACTGGCAGAATGCATCCGCTGGTCGTACGGACTGGGCATTGTTCTACGGTTAGGAAACATTGCCAGGCTGGAGCTGAATTACTGCATTCCCGTGGGAGTCCAGAGTGGAGACAGGTAGTGTTGTTAGCACATCGAGTGTCGGCCAACAAGACTGCTAATTCCACATTTTAAATATAAAATGAAGGCTTTTAGAGCCCAGTAGAATTATTGACAGGTGGACACCAAAACTAGATCCTCAACTTTCACATTAGTTTTCAACAGAGCGTTAAGGCCATACAAAGACATACTCTATGTATATATTAGGGGTGCAACGATACAGGAAATTCACGGTTCGGTTCGATACTTTAGTCTCACGGTTCGATATTTTTTCGATACAAAAAAGAGAAATTTCCATGCCCCTTTTAACTTGTAATTTATTTATATTAATTATGAACATTTGTTTAACCTCAAAAATACAGTTTTTTAATTAAATGTTGCTGAAACAGCAAGTGGATCTGCACTCAAAAATGCAGCCTAGGTGGAGTAGTCGAGCACAGATCCACTGATCCTTCAACAC
>NW_013952856.1:360110-373890 GCF_001266775.1 Austrofundulus limnaeus | reverse complement strand
TATATATATATATAATGAGAATAAAATCATAATTTACGAGAAAAAATTCATACAAGAATAAAAATCATAATACATTACATGAAATGTCCATTTTCTCTTCTTGGATCAGCTCGCACCTCCACTGCCTCTAATGTGTGTCACTGTGTTTATGAAGAAGTCTGCGATTACTTTTGGTTTACTTTTCATGTAATATGCTTCCATTTACATTATGTGATGGCTAAATCCATCAGTGCAGCCAATAATTGCAATGTCATATGGCTTCAGCTTATCATATGAACCATCTGCCACAGTGCGTTGTGCTCTGCTATTCTACTGCCGACGTCAGAGATGTGGGGCCCGCTGGAGTTCTGCTCCCCTCGATCCAAAATCTTGATGACTTTCCTAATTGTTTTAGAAACAAGTCTTGCTACTGATAATAAATTCATAGATCTTTACAATCTTTTGACTGGTATCTTTATTCTTTGGTTATTCTTTGCTTGTATTTTTTTTAATATATATTCTCTCCTTTCCTTTCAGGATACGTGATGGTTTCCAGTTTGGAGCAGGAATCCGATTCTTGTGAAGCCACTTTTTTTTTATTATTTTATTGAAAGAGGAAATTTGTTTGTACAGAATTGTTGTTAGAACAACTTCGTTCAATAAAAGTGTCTAACCAGACTTTTTATTGTAACTTGTCCTCTTAGTATTTGCTGTAAAGTCCTGTTGTGGCAAAGTGAACGACTCTCACAGCTTTGCTTTTTTCTGCACGAGAGCATGTTCAGCCTGATGTAGAGTTCTAATGACAGAACTTGTGTCCCATAGGGGGTGAAACATACTGATTTATGCGAGCTAGTTTTCTGTAAACCTCATTGTTGAGGCTTCTGCTTCTTCCCATATGCACCAAACAGTAAAATAAATAAATAAATAAATAAATAAATTAATTAATTAATTAATTAATTAATTAATTAATTAATTAATTTAAAAAAGCAGCTTGTTGTCAGCATCCTCTCTGGTGAACTTGGTGTTGTCAGCTGATTGTTGTGTCCAGTACATCCTTAACTTGACATTTGACTCAGGTATCATTCACATACCTGAACCAGTGGCTCAGTGTTGTTCCCTTGAAGGAGTCCAGGGTCAGGGCCAGCTTTAATTATTAAACTTTGTTTGCAAATTCATGGAGTTGTCTTTGTGATGTGGTGTGTTTCCAAAAAGAGGAGCTAAATTATCAGCAAGATGATAGGAAGTGAAACATCTTTAACTAAAGAATAGAAGTCCTTTTGTTGTGTTTACTATAACTTGATAGAATAAGCTTCATGGGTTTTTTTTTTTTTTGGGTTTTTTTTTTTTTGTAATTTTCAAGGCATACTTAAATGGTAAAAATCTGATTTCGCCCTTCTGATATTCTTTGTCATATCTTTGTTTTACTGATCTGTGACAAATTATTTTTAGTTGTGAAACTACTTTTAAAACTATAGAAATTAAGAAAAACGAGTTACAAGTTTAAAACATTATCTTGCATAAAATTAATTTTTTATTTTCCCATAAGGTCCAGTTACATAACTACATGACTGCTGAGAAGTAGTTCACATAATGACTAGCTCTTAGAGAGAACTACTGACTGGCAAATATTTAGAATGAAATAAATAGTAAATAAAACATTTTTTTTTTTTAATCAAAGCGATAGCTACGTAAACGAGGTACGGCTTTAACGCAATTATTAAACTGCGCATCGAGTTGGCGCACAGTTATCACGTGACCTTTGCTATTCCTTACGATTCGTTCAATGTGCGCATGCGCGTTCCAAATTGTTCCGTAGCATCCTAGCTATAGCCAGAGAGCATTGCGGGAATACGAAAAGAAGGGGGTGTTCTATTCACTGTTTTCTCGAAATTTCATCATCGCGTTCTATATACACACAATACAGTGATTAATATTACGACGTAGTTAATTCTGTTATCGGTTAAAGCTGCGCAGTAGCGACCCAAATAAGGGCTTTTCTTGTGTGCTTTTACCTTGAGCGGCAAGGAATTGGTCACACGCTGATGGCGGTCACTATCGAGGATCTCTATCGAAACTACGGGATCCTTGCTGATGCTAAAGAGAACCTCAGCCAGGTGAGGGATAAATACAACCTTTTTTTAACATGACTGTAGTGCAGACTTTATTATTGCGCATTCAATACTAGTACGGTAATATGCTTACGGTTTTGATTTTTTTTAGGTTAGCTTCATATGAGCAGGCTAATGTTAGCTTCTCCGTGGCTACTCGTACAGAATTCACGACTGTCATCAGTTTAACTGATTTTTTCTTTTTTTTAACCTGAAATATAAGGGAAGCTTCCTTTTAAAGCAGCTCGTTATGTTATTTAATATTCATTGTGATGCTACTAGTACTCAATTAGCATGATTATCTTAAATAACAACTCACAGCTGTTGCTTCACAAATAACATAAACAAAAAAGTTTAAATCAGATGTTTACTTTGAAGGGCTCTAACACAAAAATAGCTTTGTTAATCAGACACTAAGGTTAGCTATTTATTTTTACATTGTGTTTTTTAAACGAGCTCTATGAATATCTTAAGTTCATATGATTTTTTTTTTTGTAAAACACGTTTTTAATTTAGACTTTGCAGTCTTTTAAAATCTTTTTACAGAATCTCACAACACTACATGATTGATCAACTGTTTACAAGATAAAAATTAAACCAGATTATCTGGAAATGTCTCAAGCAACTTTTAGGTTTTGTAGCAAGGAACATAAAGGGCTACAATACTGTATTACTTATGTGAGATCCAGTATCACCTGTAATGTCAGGATGCTTTCAAATTAACCTTTTAACTGTTGTATGTCCCTTTGTTCTTCAGCACAAAGATGCATATCAAGGGATCCTGGATGGAGTGAAGGGTGGTGCCAAGGAGAAGCGACTGGCAGCTCAGTTTATTCCTAAATTCTTCAGCAGTTTTCCAGAGTTGGCAGATGCAGCCATAAATGCCCAACTCGATCTCTGTGAGGATGAAGATGTGTCTGTGAGTACTAAACAAGTTTCTAAAACGTAACCTATAGCTGCAGCATTACAATATGTTGCTTCCTTCTGCTTCGTGAAGCTGAACTTATGAGTTCAAGGTTTTGTACAGCAATGTGGAGTTTAATTCCATCATAAAAGTATGTCTTGTGTGTTTGCGTCCAGATTCGACGACAAGCCATTAAGGAGTTGCCCCGGTTTGCAACTGGCGAGAACATCTTCAGAGTTGCAGATATTCTGACCCAGCTCCTTCAGACAGGTGCCAGACTATTTTGAGTCACACATTTCTCAGTGTGTCACAGAGTGAGCAGTTGTAGTAATTGTGCGTGATTGTGCTTCTAGATGATACAGCAGAGTTCAACCAGGTGAATGCAGCTCTGCTTTCTATATTCAAAATGGATGCTAAAGGTAAGTTTTGTTTCACGTCCTCTTTTCTAGAGGGGTTCAGTTGTGATTCTGTTAATAATGTTTTTTAAACTGATAAATCGCTTTCCCTCCAGTGTCATCTGATGTCATATAGTTATTTTAATAACATCCTCATCTGTCTTTGTATTTTGTAATGCAGGTACTCTTGGAGGCCTTTTCTCTCAGATTCTGCAGGGGGAGGACATTGTGCGAGAAAGAGCCATCAAGTTTCTGTCCACCAAACTTAAGACACTACCAGAGGATGTCATGACGAGGGAGGTGGAGGAGTTTGTCTTTGCAGAAACAAAGAAGGTTTGTAAATAGTGTCAGTTGATCAACACTGATCTCTAATCATTGATGAAACCGAAGCATTAATGATTAGTGTGTGCAAATACTCCATGTTGATTAAAGAGTTAATCTTGCTCCTCAGGTGATGGAGGATGTGACAGGAGAGGAGTTTGTGCTCCTGATGCGTGTGGTGTCTGGTCTGCGCGTGCTGCAGTCGGTAAATGGGCGGCAGCAGCTCGTAGAGTTGGTGGTGGATCAGGCTGACCTGGAACAAGCCCTCAACCCAGCAGACCCAGACGCTGTGGACCGCCTCCTGCAGTGTACGCGCCAATCCCTGCCGCTATTCTCTGTGAGTGCACCCAAATCCTCCCAACTCAAATAATGTTTAAGTGTCATAGAAGCCTTTGTTCTGTTAGTGTGGTGGTAAATTAGAGTTGTTTCTGCCACTTTTTAGGTTCAAAAGATATTAAATCATGAGAAAATTGCTTTAGTTATTATATTTTAGAAGCTGGTTGGTGATAAAATCTCAGACTGGGGAGATAAAACAGAAAAATGTTGCACTTAACAAGTTAATAATATGGTTTATATTTAAGGTTAAAACTGCTTTTATCTTAATTTATGCTATAAACTTAGGTGTCTTTGTTTTGTAGAAAAATGTCCATTCTACTCGATTTGTAACCTACTTCTGTGAAAACGTCCTGCCCAACCTCAGCACCCTGACAAGTCCTGTGGCAGAACTGGACATTCAGCTGGAGGTGAGTTTGTCCTTTTATCCAGCATGACTGCTTTACAAAAGCTTGTTGTGTACAAAAAGACAAGCATCAGTTTGACAAACATATGCAAAAATAATAGGTCATTTAAAAACATAAACAGCCTGATGATTTTCTGTTAGCATTTGCTTTATTATACGATTCACAAATGTAAAATACATAGCAGGGCTGCAGCTAACGATTATTTTAGTAATTCGGACGATTAATGGAGTAATCAGATATTAAAAAATTGTCATGTTCTGCAGTAATTAAGCTTATTTTATGAGATATACAATTATTTAATATTATGAAGGAGTAATATACACCTGCTGATGATCCTGCTGCAATCAAACTAAAATAACAATACCAGTTGTATTAATTCATGCATTTTAAGCTCCACTTGTTTGTATTTAAGTATGTAAGGTCTGAGGAGGCATTAATTAAAAAACACTCTGTCATTGAATCATTTTTAACCATCACAGAAAAATACTAAATGCTGTAAATTTATTGTTATGGATTGGAAAACTGAATGTCTTTTTGTTTATTTAACAAAGTGAGCGTGGCAGCCAACTGTCAGAGGTGCCGGACAGCAGCTTGTAGTTAATGGGTTGTTAGTCTGCAACACGCAGCACTGTTTCTCATTAACAGTGCACATTACATTGTGCGTAGAGGCCTGCTAATACGTGTTTGTGTTGGTAGGTGCTGAAGCTGCTGGCTGAGATGAGTCCGTTCTGTGGCGACATGGAGAAGCTTGAGGCCAACCTCAACACATTGTTTACCAAGCTTCTGGTAAGAACGGTTTGTTATTGTCCAAGATGTAAAAAATGGTAATTTGTTTAAAAATCTAAATGCACTTTTACAATTTTTTTATTTGTAAAAAATAAAAAAATCAATGGCAAATCGTGTCAAAATGTGTTTTGAATCTTTTTAAGATACATTCAATGTTTTCCTGTTTTCTTTATTTGCAGGAGTTCATGCCCTTACCACCAGAGGAGGTGGAGAACGGTGAGAACTCTGCGAGCGAAGAGCCCAAACTGCAGTTCAGCTACGTCGAGTGTCTCATCTTCAGCTTCCACCAACTGGGCAAGAAGCTTCCTGACTTTCTTGTTGATAAAGTGGATGCTGAACACCTTAAAGACTTCAAGATCAGGTAAATGTGATGGAAACTAAATTTGTTCAGATTAATACTGATATTAAAGGAGACATATCATGCAAAATATACTTTTGTTTTAGCTGTTAAATATATTTTTGTTGTGCTCTTGAGTCTCTAAGAGTGCAGAAAAGTTTAATATAGTGTCTCTCTCTGTGCTGCATAGATATTTATATATTCTTTTGGGGTCATATTTTTCAACCTTTTCAGTTTTTTTTATTTTATATGAAATTTTCTGAACTTAGATCAAATTATTTGCGACAGAACTGACAAATGAACTGATCAACTACAATTTTGTTGTCTTCACTCCTCTGGCTCTGGGTCCAACGTGTAAGGCTGGATAGAAAGTCTTCTGTTGTTGACATCTTTAAAGGGGCAATATTATGTGTTTCTCAGGCATACATTTAAATACTATACCATAATAAATTATCTTTGTCACATTTTAGTTGTTATTAAAATGCTGTTTTTATGTTTAAATAGAAAATAAACTTATCTTCTCATCACCTCCTCTTCTCTTCTTTGCGTTGAAATTGGCCTCTGTCTCTTTAAGAACCTCCTTCTGCTTCTGTCCCGTCCCATTCAGTGGGGGGTGGGGTCGCGCGTGCGCTATGATGCAGTTTACTTGGCATCTGAAAATACATTTCCTCAAAGGTATTTTGAATCTGAAAAGAGCTTCACTGAGTGAGTAGTGGTGTTGAGAGCAGCAGACAGTTTCAGTTTCAATTTGCTTTGTTACTGCCGAGAGCCTGCAGGAGTCATGGGTGGGGTGTGTGGGGAGGAGTGCTCAGTGATGAGGAAGCTCGTCTTAAAGACACGTCCCAGGGGTGTTCCTGGTACCAAAAGGCGTTTCTTCTGGTCCCCACCTGTCGTTTTGCTCCTCAGCATGGCTTCCTAAAAATGCTGCAGGATTTCTCAAACATGCATGAATGAGTCAGAGCAAGGCTTTGGGCATGTTTTTTTATGAGAGTATAACATTATACATGATATAAAACTCAAAAAAATTGATTTTACATGATATTGCCCCTTTAAGGGTTGTTTTTTTTTGGTGCCCAAATTTATGCACCTGCCTATTTTTTTTTAACCAATTATTGCACACTTTCTGTGAATCATATAAACTTCATTTCACTTCTCTAATATCACTGTTTGTCCCCTACATGATATATTTAACTGATTTTTTTTTAAAATCCAAACAATCAATGATTTATAAAGGTAAATCTGGAAAATTAACAAGGGTGCCCAAATTTTTTCATATGACTGTATGACCACATCAAACCAGCTCAATAGCTGGAAGTTTGACTCGGTTAAAGACAATTTTGAGTTTTCTAAAGTTGACTCCGAAAGTTAATCACTTGAAGATGAACATTTATTAATAACATTCTGGGAGTTTCAATCAAATTTGTCCAGTGGTTCTTGTGATATTTTGCTAGTAAACAATGTTGACCATAACAGTTAATTCTAATGTTTTAAGCAGGCATTGACAAAAAACATTATTGCTATTTTTTCTGTGGCAGCATATTAAAACTATTGTAGTTGTGTGATTATTGTTCATCTTGCTGTCAGCTTGATTTTTAAATTTGTGTTAACACGTTAAGGAAACTCACCACAAGGCTCTATTTTGAATAGAAAATGTAAATTTCAGTAAAGAGAAGCTCCTGTAGAGGTCTTCTTTTAAATATTTTTTGTGTGAGAGTTCATAACTTTACATTAGTCAGTTTTCATTTTATATTTACCTGGTTGTTTTTGTTAACAGGTTGCAGTATTTTGCCCGAGGCCTGCAGGTTTACATCAGACAACTGCGAGTGGCTCTGCAAGGAAAGACAGGAGACGCTCTGAAGACAGACGAGGTAAAGTGATTATACTGATTTTTACTTGCTTCCCTAAACTTTACTTTTATGATATGTACTTAAACATTAAAAACTAATGATGAATGTAAAACTTCATACTGTATAGTATATTGAGGACTGATTTTGTTGTTTAATCAGAACAAGATCAAAGTGGTGGCCCTGAAGATCACAAACAACATCAACATTCTTATCAAGGTAAGCTTTTCTTAAAGGAGACCAATTATGGGTCCTAGAAATTTTTATGGTATGTCTGTGGGCTATCCAGACCATGTTCATTCAATTTAATGCACAAAATAATTCTCAGATAATAAAATTTCCCATTTTCTAGTTCTGCCTGCTCTGACTTCCGTTCAGAAGAGCTGTTTATGTTAATGAGCTCTGTTGGTAACGCCCTCCCTCCAAAAATCTGTTGACATTAACTCCGCCCTCCAAAGCCAGCGTTAGCATGGCTAATAATAGCAGAAGCTCCGTTGTACAACCATATGAGAGACCCAGAGGCAGAGTCGTGGTCGCAGCTTCTTTTTTTTTTCTCTCTCACTCCTCTGCTCTGCGTTCACTCTGCATGTTGTTACCAGAGCAGGGAGCAGCAGCAGTGAAAATACCTCAGAAACTCAAACAAATAGGCTTTAACAAGGCTTTAATAAGCTAAACAATAGAGGTACATGAGAAAACGTGTTCATAACGAATGAAAATAAATAAATAATTAAATTGTGTTGGTGCTGGTCTCAAACCCTGGTCTCCCACTCTCTGGTCCAACACTCTACCCATTGCCCTATTGGAGGCTTGTTGAGAAATGAGCTGTGCATTATACAACAACAACCATGACGGCTTTTTATGCTGAGGAGGTGGAGTCTCATCCGGGGGTTGCTAGGTAAGGGGCTGAACGCAGGTTCCTGTGGGTTGTCGTACGGCTTGTTACATCACAAAATGACGGAAGTATAAAACTTGTCGTTAATATACATTAAAAATACATTTACTTACAGTAAATATGCCCCTGGGTGCGTTTTTTGGTCTTAGGACTGTTTTTTTAAGAAGGACATACCCAAAGTTGAGTAAAAAAAACCTTTAAAAAGTGAATTTTGCAHAATAGGTCCCCTTTAAAGAAAATCTTTGTAAATGTTCAGTGTTTCTGTTGATAATTCTTGTTTTTCCTTCAGGATCTCTTCCACAACCCTCCATCGTTCAAGAGCACAGTTACTCTGTCCTGGAAACCTGTCCAGAAGCCGGAGGCAGTAGCGTAAGTCCACCTCAGACGGAAGAGTCTTCATTCTGAACGCTCCTGTTTCTTCATCTTATTTACTTGCGTTTGCAGGGCCAAGCGTCCTTCAGGGGAGGAAATGGGATCCGGGGGAAGCACAAATAAACAGATCGCCCCTCTGCCTCGGCGGGACGCACGACAAATTTACAACCCCCCCAGTGGCAAGTACAGCGCCTCTATTGGCAATCTTTCTTATGGTGAGAAATGCAAGGTGGCACTTTGTACTTTGGTGGCACAGTTTATTTTTTTTATAGTTTCTAATTCACATTGCACATTGAGAGGTCCCTATTAGTTCAAAATGTCACAAATTCTCTCCAAGTGGCCAAATAAAGTCAAAGTTTTAAACATTGTTTTTACTAAGAAACCACTCACTCTTATTAGGTAGAGCTCGTAGGACAGCTGAGTTTTTCAACTAAATTTAGATTAGTCCAATTCTTCATTTGTGTACATGTGTTTACGATAACGTAGACTGTCCAGGTACACATGGTTATTTTATTTATTTTTTAAATAAACGTGTCACGTGAGCTAGATGTCAAATGTAAAAGTGCCTTTAGCTGAGCAAAAACTTATGTTTAGTCATCAGGATTTATCATCTTAGCTGCATGGGTAAATTTTGTTATTGATAATGATCAAAGCTGATATTTAACTTATTGACTCCGAGGCTGAAAGTGATCAGTGAGGTCAGGGTTCGACATAACAAAATCAAACTTAGAATAAAAGCTTCAAAGCAGAAAAGAATGTTTGAAACTAACATTTTTGTCCATATCAGTTCATTGGTATTATCGAATAAAGCAGTGAAAGCAAAATCTCAGTGACATTAAAGTTTCATTAGTTTAAAAAGAAATGGTGAGATCAGCGGTTTTGGGAACTGCTCAGCCAGACTTTCATATTAAGGGATTTCGATCATGAATTGAATATTGATGTAACATACATTTTTAGTAACATCTTGAACTGAAGTTTATGACCAGTTGGTGTGCCACTGTCAAAATATCAAAGTAGTAATAGAGCCGAAATGATCGACGTTTGAAAAGTAAGCTTGATTTGTGGCTCTATTATATGATATTTGGTCTGTGCAACCACCTGGCTGTGTGATTAAACAACAAACAGAGGTGACACTGACAAAATTAAAAGGGTTAAAGATTAACTGTGATGACTCTTATTTTGAAAGAAGTGGCGCTCGGATTAAAGTTAAAAATCAAATTTAGACCTTTTTGATGGTTGATTCAGTGTCTCCTATATTTATGATGGATCTACCTTCCGCATCTGACTTTTGTCAGATTGTGTCTTTTTTTGATTATTTAAACAAAGTTGGTACAGCCCAATGAGAGGAACATATACTTCCTGCATGTTTTTGAACAAACTGGTGAATTATCTTGAACCCAACAGCAGACTTTGTGTTAGTGACCGGCTGTAAAAAACTAAGTATAAACTCAGTTTGTGCACCTCGAAGCACTGATCACACAAAATGTTTGTGAACTGCACACTTATCACTGGATAATTAATTTATTTTTTATAATTTAAATGTTTTTTACTGAAGTTGTGTTGTCTCTACCTTTTGTCACTCCAGAGCAGCGCGGCGGCTTCAGGGGTGGGCGAGGGCGAGGCTTTGGAGCGAGAGGCGGCAGGAGCCGAGGCCGAGTCTACTGAAACACAATAGTGTACATTTTGCTCTTTGTACTGCATCACATCAGGATATTTTCCACACAAGAATGGACTATTTGTCATCTGTATTTTTTTAAAGGCTTTGCTTTTACAAGGATTTAGTTTTGGTTTGTGTTTTTTTTTCTTCTTCTTTTTTTCTTGGATGGGGGGGCGTGTTTTCTAAATGTCCAGTCCCAACTTTTCTACTTGTCATTTCAGTATTTAGTCTCTGTATTTCTCTTAGCCAAGGTGATAGTAAATCCAAATGTGTGGTGTTGTTTTGTCGTCATTTTTGTCTCAAACTTTTAAACACATATTTTTGTGAAACAAAAGATAGCCAACTTATAACTGATCATTTTTGTCAGATAGTTGTCAGATGAAGAGCCTCTTGTCTTGCAACATGTCAGTAAATACATTTACTTCTATCTTTTTATTTAATCCTGTTTTTGTTTTTAATCTGTGCTTAAGTTGAATTGGCTGACAGCTACTTTGTATGCATTGTTGACGCTGTTTCATTGGATTTTTATCATAAACTTGTATGGAAGTATGACCTACTGTCTTTATGAAATTATTACAAAATTTTATCTGTTTAAAAGAAACATCCTGACCTTTCGTTAACACTTACATTGGGTTACAAAGATAATATCCTCTCTTGGTATTCTCTAGTCTGTTGCCTTACAACAAGAACATAAATGGATTTTCTGATTAAGGCACTTGGGCAAAATTTGCCTGATTAATGAAGTCAAATGTGGGCAAAGAACAGTTATTGGTTCTGAAAATACAAAACTAAAAAGTGGTGCACTTTAATTAAAGCTATTGGTAGAAATTGAAAATATGTGGAGCAACATGGTATAACAGTGGCCTGTGCTGTCTCCTCACAGCAACTAGGCCACAGGTTTGATTCCTGGTTGTGGAGAATGATTTATGGACATGTTTTCTCCAGGTACTCCAGACTTGTGGATTGGGTTAACTGGTTACCCTATGTGTGAAAGTGTCTCTGTCCCTGAGATGGACTTGTGACTTGTACTAACATCGAACATTTTGACCATTGCCAAAAAAAAACCCTCTACACAGTGAAGCATGGTGGTGGCAGCATCATGCTTTTGTTAGCTGAGACTAGGTTAGAGTTAAAACAAAGATGGGTTAATCAAAACATAGATAATGCAACTGTGAGAAGAACATGTTGGTGTCTTCTAGAGCAGTGGTTCCCAAACTTTTCAGCTTTTGACCCACAAAGTACCAGCAGCAGAGACCTGTGCCCCCAGCTGTGGTCGGTTAATAAATATTTTCATGTCAAATAAACAAGAGCATAGTAACATTATTTATTACACTATTTTTGTCCACTTTAAGTACACTGATTTTATTATTTTGTAAGAACAAAGGAAGAAAATGTCTTATTGTGTGTAATTTATTTAAAAAATATTTTCAGGACCGCACCTTGATGTTTCAGGACCCCACTGTGGGTCCCGACCCCATCTTTGGGAACCACTGTTCTAGAGGCTTTAGATCTGGACACAATCCACTTTCCAGCAGGACACTGAGGCTAAACACAGCTGAAGAAACACTACTGGTTTAAGGAGAACAAGTTAAAGGTCCTGGAATGGTCCAAATCTCAGACCTTAATCTGAGATGCTGGTTTGAGTTAAAGACTGAGACTTGCTGGAACTGATGTAGAAGGAAGTATAAAAGGATCACAAAGTATTGACTTTTAGGGAAAGAATATGCATGCACCAAATTATTTCTCTCCTTCCCATTTTTATAATGGACTGATTTAAAACTTTGCCTTGATATTCAATCTACACAAGGTAAATTCAGATAAATTGCACATTGTGAGGTAATAAATAAGCAAAGGGGTGTGAACATTTTCAATCCTTTTCCTCTTTCAGCCTGTGTAGCTGTGCCCCACCTGTTTGAGAAGGTTATTTTAGCTCACGATCTGCCACCCCCATGTTGAACACAGACGGTCCTGTATGAATCCATCAGTGTTCCCCATTTTCTGTCTACAGAAGTGTGTGAAATGGTAAAGGGTAGAATCAAGCTCTCAATTATTGAAAGAGCTATAAATAGCACCTGTCATGTTCACAGCTTGTTTTTTTTTCACAGTCAGGTGGTGGAGCATCCAGTTCTCTGGGGAACATTCTGACCGTGTGTGCTTTCTTACATGAACACATAATGAATGAGGACTTTCATCAGCTGAAAAAAAGAAGCATCACCTCGACACAGGCATCATTCATGGTCTTAAAGCATTGATGACTTGCTTGCAAATAATACAAGAAATTGCAATTTTGCTATTTTTTAGACTCCATGTGTTAAAATGACTGAAGATAGAGGACCTGAGAAAGTGGAGGCAGAGCACACACAGCCAACTCTCAGTGGAAGCAATCAGCTGCTTTTGATAAAAAAAAAACCCTCATGTTATGGCTTTGATAAAACTGCACAAATAGGACACAAACAGTGTTGTTTAATGGCAGTCACTCTGAAACCAGAATCACAAGTGGCGTACCCCAAGGTAGTTGTCTTGGTCCTTTATTATTCAGTATTTTCACAAATGATTTGCCATGTGTATTAGATAAAGCTAACGTATACAGATTATTCAACCATATATACATCAACATTAACTACTAAGAAATTGGAAACAATTATAAATAAGGAACTTAAAATATTTACATAATAGGTAAATAAAATTGTCCTAAACATATGTAAAACTAGCTATGACTGCAAGGTCAAGTTATATTATTGATAATATTATGGTGTTAAATATTAAAATTGAACAACTTCACAACCAGGTATCTGAGACCAAACCTCTGGGACTGAGATGAAAATAAATTAAAAACACTTGATTGCAAAGATGGGTAGAGGTATATCACTTATAAGAAGACATGCAACTTTTATGAACTCAAATATCTTGAAAACAGCTGTTCAATCACTAATAATATCACATCTTGACTATTGCTCAGCAGTTTGAACTGGAAACATGTTAAAAAATTTATAACATATACAATTCAGCTGCACCAACAACACTCAACTGTGATAATGTCATGTCTATGAACAAGAAGGTTTATCTGGCTATTGGTTAAATACTGACTGTTGTACTCACTGCTTATTGTTATCAGAAACATGTCTTTCTTAAAATCACATTTTAATTTATTTAAAAATCTCTCCTTTCATAATGAGATTAATAACAAGGTGTGCTGTTGTAAACAACTTTACCTACAGCAAGATCCAATGCCTTGAATTGCACTATTTTATATAGAGGCATGATTAAATGGAATTCATTGCCTAAACATATCAAACTCAACACTAACACAAACCATAAATCAGTTCAAAAGTTTAATAAAGAATGCTTATCAGGGTAAAAAATATTTGATGTGTTTGTACACACACACACACACACACACACACACACACACACACACACACACACACACACACACACACACACA
>NW_013952856.1:357567-359205 GCF_001266775.1 Austrofundulus limnaeus | reverse complement strand
GCATATACAACATTGCTCTGTTTGTGCCGGGGCACCGGATCTTTGGGGTGAACCAGCCTTTGCCGTAATGTGTTTTGGGGTTTGAAAGCCACTGGTACATAATGTTTAGAAAATAAACGTCTCAGTTTCTCCGAAACACCCGCAACTTACGGAATAACCACTGGTTTGGGTCTGGGTTTGGGGTCTTCATTTTCACCTGAAGGTTGCATGGARTCCTGTCTGTGTTTCCTGTCTGCTTTCAGGAAAGCCCAGTCAGGATAACCAACGTTTCATTAGACAAGAACCCGTCCAGAAGACCTATACAATTTTTTTCTTTTTGATTTTTTACCTGGATTACTGAGATGCATCAGGACATCTTTACATAATGTAAAAGAATAATTGAAATTGGAACAAATAAACAGGTCTTCATGTAAAGACGTGTGATAGGGTGTGTAGGAGGAGACTTCAGTGGGGAAAGGAGAGGGGGCCGCACTAAGTCTGTATTTTCTAAATCGACTGCGGCAGCCTTTTGCAACGAGGCACCTCTTATAATAAAATCTTACAGTTTGGTCTCATGTGAAAACAACCTGTCACATAATGAAGTCACGCCTGCCATGAAAATGGGATAAAATGACAATTTTTGTCAACTAAAATGGTCAAATACACAAAAAAGCAGATAAGTCACTATGCAGAGTAGAGATTTGACTTGTGTGTATTCACAGTGGCTTTAGAGCAGCAGAGAACAGTGCTGTGTGCAAAAAATTAATGGAAATGATAAAAAAAACAGCATTTTTAGCTTGTATTGACAGACTTTCCCCTCTAGGGGGCGATCCAGTCCAGGGTTTTCCCTCAGAGCATCCTGATCTATTTTTAAACCCACAATCACTTGTAGGCTTTGTGATGTCTTTTAGGCCCTTTTGTAAAGAAAACAACCCAGAAACCCGATTTTATGAAGAAGTGAAGTCATGTATTATAAATAAACAATTTTTACAATAATTTCTATATAAAATCTGTTGACACATGGACCATATGTTAATATGCTAATGAATAAAAACAGTTTTAATGATTGTGAATGTGTTTGTCTGTTAGCAAAATATCTCATGATCCAGATGGTGACATTTTAATGAAACTTTCAGAAAATAATCATAGGATACGCATCCACAGCTGATTAATTTTTGGAGACCCCATTCAAGATGGCCGCCACATCTGATCAACCTTAGCATAAAAATTTTCAGTCAGTTGAACGGATACAGAGCAAATAATTGGTGTGGTAGTAGCTGAGAGTGGGCCTCAACACATGCGCTAACATGAGACACAACGCCATTGACCACACAACTCCATATTATCATTAGTCTAAAACAGAGGCATGAAAGTGGTGAGCGATATGCATTAATTCAAAGCCTTGTATTATACTTTAATTTTTGTAAAGTCTGATTGCGGTATTTATTTATTTAGCCAGTCTAGGCATCATGACTCTTTAAAGCTGCAGTTCTCCATTCAGGACAGCAGGGGGCGCCATGAGACCACAATAAACCCTCTTCTAGCGGATCGTGACCAGGTATTTCCCAAATCAGCCTGCCAGCAGCCAGTCAGCCAGCAAATGCCTGGCTCACACACACACACACACACACACACACACACACACACACACACACACAC
>NW_013952856.1:346418-356957 GCF_001266775.1 Austrofundulus limnaeus | reverse complement strand
TATAAAAACAGCCTTTAAATCTATTCAGCTAATTTGTCATTCCCAGCAACAAAAATCAAACACTTGCTGGTAAACATTTGGTTTGGTACCAAGCAGCCTTGCTTTACTCGCTCTGTCTTAAACAAGTTCTTACAGCTGTTTGCGTCTTTTATTTTTCTCACAAACTTTGCTTCCCGTCCTTTCACATGTTAAGACTGAAGGGAGCTGTCCGCGGTGCTGAACTCGTAACAATGAATGACTGCAGAAAACACATTCAGCCTAAAATAATGCAAAGCACAATAATAACTATGGACAAAAGGCTAAAGACTGTGCCTAACTGTTGAGTTAGTAGTTTGGTTGTCTGTTAGCAAAATATCCCACAAACCCCAGGATGGATGTCAATGAAACTCCTAGGTATTAATCATTAGGTGCACATCTACTAAAGATTAGAATTTGGAGTCAATCAGATGCAACGTAACTTCCACAGATAATCAATTCAGGCAGACAAACAAGTGGCTGTAACATAGTCAATCTGATATATATTAAGCTAAAATTTGGAATGTTGTTAGCTGAGAGACATGCCCAAAACATACTGTAATTGCTAAGAGATCATCTCCATCTTTGTTTAAAACTTCACCATTAACTTTTTAAAGAAACTCTGTTAGCAAATTATTGCATGAACCACTTCACAGACTTCGATGAAACTTTTGGAAAGCTGTCAGTGTTCAAATATCTATAACTCAAAAGCCTTTGGAGTCAGTTCCATTCAAGATAGCTAGACAATTAACATTAGAAAACCAATAAAATGCATATCTAAGTAAGTTTTGCAGACATTGAGCTAAAATTTGGTGTGGTAGTAGCTGAGTGTGATCCTCAGCACACACTGTAAGCATGAGGTAGTGCATATCGTTATTAAGGTTTGATCAAGAAAGTTATGTATAATTATAATTTCTCAAATTAATGCTCTGTCTGGCACAATGGGCGGGCTCTATAATTTGATACATTTTCTTTTTAAAAAAGGAAAAGAGAAGCTTGTTGCTGGAGTTTCGTTCACATCCAGTTTCATGTCATTGAATCAGATGTAAACACTCAGTCGACTTCTCCATTCAGCATCAGCGAGAAGGTAATTAACTTTTTTTGTTGCCCGCACTCCCCAACCCCTTCCCTCATTGGAATCGTGACAGCTTCAACTGCAGCGTCCCTGAACTAATTCAGTGTCAGTGGTGGATCGCAGGTCGGAATGTAAAAATAAATCAGTCGTGAAAAGGGAACTTTTCCTTCCTTTTCAGGAAAAAAAAGAAAAAAAAAACAAGAAAAAGAAGCTCCACCATCCGCCCCCTCATGTACAAAGCTGGGAATAGTAACAGCACTGCGAGGCTGGGCTAAATATAGCAGCCAGTGAGTGTTAACATGTCAACTTCAGCAGGAGGAGAGCAGGAAAGCTGCTGCTGCTGCTACACATGTGATTGCTGTGGATGGACACACTCCAGCTAGAAACACTAACCATCACCCACATATCGCCCTTTCTGCAGCTGAACATCTCACACACACCACATAGAGACACTAGTTTGTTTAGAGAACAGGATGTAAATCTGCAAAAATCCATGCATTTTAAAATCTGAAAGGTAGCTTTCCTCCTCTGCTTTAAATACATGTATTGGTTTAAGCAGAAAGTGAAAGGATCAGTTATGGTTTACGACATGGAAACTGTAAGAAATCCATTCCTCTGATCGTGAACCTCGAATCAGCTGCCGGGTTTTCTCTGGTAGATATTTCCACGGTCCTGTTGATGAGGGCGGGTTTGAAATGAGGAGTCTGGCAGCGGATTGGGGAGGATGATGGGTTCTAGGAAGAAGAGGAGGGCAGGAGGTTTATTTTTATCACGGCTGCCTTTTTCAAAAAAAAAAAAAAAAAAAGAAACACCACAAGAGGTCGTGAATCCTTCCAAGTCACTTGTGCAGCAAAAGTGTGCAGTGTGTGTGTGTTAGACAGAGACACACACACCTACTTTGCGTAATCTCTCATGTGAATGTCAAGGTCCAGAGTGACTCTTGGAAAGTGCTCCCAAAACTCCCGTCCAAAGAGCAGCGTGTACTCTGTTGTCCCACGAGACTTAAAATCTTGTGTTTACCCTTAACCCCAACCCAACCACCCATCTGCCCACACACGCACGCCAACTACACACACTCCAATTGTATTATTTTATTTATTTATTTTTTTTAATAAATGACAGAGCCTCAAACACACAAGCAAAAACAAAGGGGCTGAAGTGGTGTCTCCATTCATTCACGGGCTTTGCAGGAGGAAATGTGTGAATGAGTGAGAGCGAAAGGGATGAATGAATGACTGCTAGAGGTGAGTGAATGAGAAAGAAGAAGAACGCAGGGGGCGCGCGCGCATCACTCCTGTCCCTCTCAATGGCTTTTTTTCTCCTTTTCCCTCTATTCACCCCCACCCCCTTCTCTCCTTCAAAGGGAAGTGCAGCTACACGGGCAATAACCAGGCATGGAGAACAAACACACACAGTGTGTACACACACATACACACACACACATGATGCTGAGGATGATGATGATGATGATGGTGATGTGTGTGTGTGTGTGTGTTGGGGCAGGAGGAGGGGAGTGTGTCTATAAATAGCCCTATAGCTCTGCTTCCATTGACATCATTTAGGCAGGAGAGATGGAAAAATAAATAGGTGGAGAGGGAGGAGGGAGGGCTCATGGTTCCTTCATCTGGGCTTGAAATTCAAACAAAACCTGCCCATCCATCCCTCTGAACACACTCTGAGGAGGAAAAGATTCTCTGCGTGGTTCAAGGATCCTACAGGCTTTAGTTCTGGGTTGAACTTATTTATCATTCCCCCTCGGTTTTGTCGCATCACAACGTGAAATTTAAAGGGATCCACGATTAGTTGTAACATTAAACTTTATTTGATAAACATTTATTTAAACTGTAAAATAAAGACTGTAAAATACTGTAGGCTGTTTAGTTTTGTAAAATTTTTTAAATATATTTTTACATGGACGGAGCCATTTTATTTACACCAAAGCATTTTGAGTAAACAATGATGTGGATAGGTCCTCGGTGTGAGCGAGCTATATCCACCCTGAAGGTTAATCTTAGACAATATCTGACGATTGGCTCTTTTAAATGAAACCAGAGAGCGTTGACAGAGAGGAGAAGGTAAAAATGACTCAGCCTGTAACTCAAAATATGGATGGAGGACCTCAGTTTAGCCTGTTAGCCCTCACGCTATATTTCCTTATGTGTATTAGCTCGGCACTAGCGCGACAAACAAGCTAAACTGAGGTCCTCCATCCATATTTTCAGTTGCAGGCTGAGTCATTTTTGTGTTCCCCTCTCTGTCATGTGGATGGAGGACATCAGTGATGAGAGGAGAATGTGTAGCGCTGAGCTAACACATATATATGGTGATAGCATCGGGGCTAACGCTAAAACTAACAGGCTAAGCTGAGGTTCTTCTTCCATGAAGCAGCTCTGTTGTCCTCCATCCATATTTTCAGTTACAGGCTGAGTCATTTCTACCTTCTCCTCTCTGTCAACGCTCTCTGGTTTCATTTAAAAGAGTCAATCATTGGATATTGTCCAAGATTAACCTTCAGGGTGGATATAGCTCCCTAGCAGTCTCACACCGATGACCTAGTTGATGTCATCATTTACCCAGAATGCTTTACATGTAAATAAAATGGCCCCGTCCCTGTAATATATTTTTAAATTTTTAGTTTAAAAATGATAAAAACTGAACATCCTACAGTATTTTATAGTCTTTATTTTGCAGTTAAAGTGTATGTTTATCAAATAAAGTCTAATGTTACAATTAATCGGGGATCCCTTTAAGTGGATTTTCAGTTTGTTGCGACATAATGGACCTAACACAAAATATTTTGGATTAAAGGAAGTAAATTAGAATTAGAATGGAAAAACTGAAATGTGTGTGAATTTTTTCAAGCCCTTTGCATTGAAATTCTAACCATTAACTTCAGCATCCGCGTAAGTTATAAACAATCCACCTGTGGACAAACAAAGCATTAAGTGATCTCAGTATATATAAAAGTGCTGTAAATGTTTCTGAAATCGACATGAGAGCAACACCTCTAAGTAGTAAACACTAATACCAAACAAAGACATGATGAAGACCAAAGAATGCTCCACATAAATCAGAGACAAACTTGTAGAGAAGTGAAGATCGGGGTTGGTTTGTAAAAGATATCCAAGAACCCTAAACATCTCATGGAGCCTCATTAAATATGGTATTAGTTGATGGAAAGATATAGGTTGATCTGCCAGAAGAGGATTGTCAATCCACAAACCATATACAAATCAGAGAAGCATCCAGGAGATCAAAAACAGGCCAAAGAAATTGGATGATTTGCTCATAAGACCAGTATAAGCTGAACAGAACTGGGCTTCATGGAAGAGTGGAAGAGTGGCAAACAAGCTATGTTTACATGCAAAATTATTTGATAGGATTGAAATGTATTCTGATTAAAAAAATCCAAATTTATTGTTTATATGGGCAGAAAAGTTACTAATCCAATTGTGACCAGCGTTTACATGCACCAGGCTTTTATGCAGAATAGAAGTACTAACGTCTGCAGGAGTTGTAAACTTTCCCTAAAAAACTCAGAAGTTCTTCCGTGATGAAACAAACATTCTGTCAGGTTCGTTTTCTAATACCAGAATAAGATGATCAGATTAAGTGTTTACATTCATGCTCTTCAGATTATCAATCGGCATAAACCACCCCTCTCATTCAGATGACAAATTCATTACAATTAAGCTAACTCAGATCAGAATATTCCTATTAGGACATTTACATGACACCCCCCCCCCTTATTTTTATTACTTATGTCCATAAAAGCATTAGGGGTGCAACAATACATGCACCTGTAGTGAATCGTTCAATACAGTGCTCTAGGTTCAATATCCAACAATACAAAGTTTTAAAGATTATTTTTTCAGTTGTCTTCCTACGATGCTGTGTTGAAGGCTCAGTTGATCTGCGTTCGACTACAGGCTGTTATTGAGTACAGATCCATTGAGAAACTTGTTGTTTCTGCATTATTTAATTTAAAAACTAATCTTCTGAGTTTAACCAAATGCTCATAATTAATTTCAATACATTATAAGTTAAGAAGAGCATTGACATTTATTTTTTTGTATCAAAAAATATTGAATTGGGACTCTAAAGTATTGAACCAGTCCAAATTGTGAATTTTCTGTGTCGTTGCACCCCTACTGATTAAAGAAAACAGCAGCCCATTTGGATTTTGGAAAACGGCTGAAGACTCCAGAAGCTAAAAGTAGCTGGTGCGGTCACTAAATCTAAACCACCATTTGTTTAGTTTAAACCTAACCCTTCTCCACAGTGAAGCATGGTGGTGGCAGCATCATGCTGTGGGATAATTTTCATTTTATCAGCAGTAACAGGGAAATCTGATCAGAGTTTAAGGAAAACAACAATAAAATACAAAGAATTTATTTGGGGAGACTTCCAGAATATTGTGTTTTCCAGATACCAGCGACTGGGGTGGAGGTTCACCTACCAGCAGGACAATGACTGAAACATCACTCCAATGGTTTAAGGAGAAACTGTTCATGTCCTGGGATGGTCCAGTCTAAGTCCAGCTGAGAAAGACTGGACCTAACCAGCACCCATCCAACCTGAAGGAGCTGCAGGAGTTTGATCATAAAAAAACAGACTAAGTAAGGTAACAGGTGAAACACGTACTACAGTGTTGAAGACCTTTAATAACATGAAATGGATGCTACACTGTTATTATTCTTTACTCTTTGGGTTTGTATTTGAATTGGATGAATATAAGGTTCACCAGAAGCAGGCTTTTTTCAGCGTGGGCACTTACCCTTATTCACTGGGACCCAATAGTAAACATTAGAGCAAAACACCCACCGTTTCCCAGAAAGCTGCAGCCTACAACTCAAAAGAAGGCAACGAGGCAAACGGCAGAAGGGACATCAAACAAATTAGGACCTGTGTGTCTACAACAATCATTTCACGCCCGCACACACACACACAAGCGGAGATCTGAGTGGAAAAGATGGCCACCATCCAAAGCAAATGTTTTGGAAGATATTACTATTGTGTTGACATACGTAAAACGGACCAAAGCAGGGGGATGAAATGTTCCTCCTCATCAGTCTAACTGCTGTGTTTATGTCATCACGAGGGAGTAAAGTACAGCGGACCTTTCTTTCCATTGTTGGAGTGTCTTAGTCACACCCAGGATCTGTGACTGTGTCTCCAACTCTGTCGTCAGTCTTGGCACTGACCCCTGTGACGGCTGCGTGACTTCTTCTGGTGCTGATGACGTTTCCTGTGATACATTTCTTCCCATGTCTCCAGCATGTCCTGTGATCACACGTCTCCGAATCCCATGTTCTCTACCTGCCAAAAACACTCTTGTTTACTCCTTATTCTTTCAGAGCATTATTGTGGGTTGTTCATGTGAGTGAACACGTTTAGAATCAGAAAGACTGTCAGTGGCAGTTTTCCAGATCTAGACATTTCTTCAGGGTTTTGTAGCTCCATTACGTATTTTCAGTTCATAGACAGGATCTGGTTTTAGTCACACATATCTGTGTTTAGGTGCCAGCAAAGAATCGTTCCTTTCTGTGGTAGATCCCACCCTCCACCTCCCTAACAGCACTCACATCCTTATTTTAGCGTGTTTTGCACACTTTTCTCACAGTGAAAAACCAAAAAGGTGTGGCTGTGAACAGCTTTTCCAGTTTTGAGATGGACTATGCTTTGACATTTCAAATGTGAAGCTCTAACTCAAAAGGATGAATCATGAGGCCTAATTCTGTCCTAATGGCAAAGTATATTTTTTTTCCATGGCAGCTCTTTTTTTTTTTACTTTACTTCCTCCCTCTTCATACTGTATATAGCATCACACCTTTAGTCTTCATTTCTTCTTCTGTCTTCACACATAACACAGACCCCCACCCCCACACACACCCTATTTTTTTAAAGCTATGAATCTAAATGTTTCTTTCATGTTGGAGTTTTACACTGAGATCATCTTATGTGGTGGAATGAGAAAGTTGTAGCTGTTTTGGTCAAACTTTGAAAATAACATTAGACCTGATCTCATGCAAATATTTGTGAACTGTCACGCTCAGAGTGTTTCAATAAAACACATGATATTTTAACAAACAAACAGGGTTAATGCAGTTTTACGCAAAGAAGTTGATATGTGTGATCTCAGCTACTCCACATCACATTTTAGTTCAGTGAAAAATTGACTGAGTTGTAGTCATTTTTATTAAATAGTGATTTTCAAAGTCATTTATTTGTGCTCACCATCTTAAACCAGGTAGATGTACAGCCAATGATGGCTTCCTGAAAGCTTTAGTAAAATTAATCCACTGGCTCATGAAATATTTTGCGACAAACTCATTTACAGACACATGCACACATACACATTATACCCTTATTTAGCCAACTGTTGTCATGGGGCATTTTTATATTGTAAGGTTTGTTCAAAGCACAAGTTCTGTGTATTTACATTTTGTTTTTTTAAAAAAACCTTTATTGTACCTCAGTGGGAAAAATTAGTAGGGCATTATAACAATGCTCGATTCCTGTTCAGAGCAAGGAAAAGCAAGCTGCAAGAGAAATTGACGAGTAAGCAAAATGGCCAGTAGTATTCTGGAAGTACATACTTTTGGGACAAATTTTGTTTTTTTTATAAATAGAAATATATAATGTAATTGTAGAATATTTTGCTGGTTTTGTTGGTTCAGTGGCATTGAGCACTATATGCATAACGGAATATGTATCAATTTGAAATAAAGCTGCACCGTAGTGAGAATCAAATTGAATCACTACGTTCTATAGGTGATACCTAGTCCTATTCTCTGTGTCATCACTCCCTTCCAGCCTGATTTCTGGAACCCAGAGACCTGGGCTGCTGGAACCGCTTTGACGTTGTCTCGCTCTGTTTTCAGCTGGTCTTGAAAAATATTGAGAACGAAGACAAGTAATCTTTTTTTTTTGTTTTTTTTTTTTTTGATGGCCTCCCTTCTCCCCCTTTAGCCATCCTTTCCACACCATTATTATGTATTTTTTTGGAGAAAAAGAAGAAAAGAAAGAAAAAAAGTGAAATGCATTGAGAAAGAGTGAAAAAGAGATTAGAAGATATGTAAATTATATGTTGAGAAAACACAAGACAGCACACCGTACTTCTCGGCTCCACACCTACAAAACAAACATAGCAAAWCCACAGCAACAAAAATGCATAACTATGTAATTATAATGACTTAAGCCTTGCTGAAAACCATACCCATTTACCTATACAAATATATACACAACCGTACCCCTACCTACATATCCAAACACTTTCATATACATACTTACATACAAATACATACATACACACTAAGAAGGGCTGCTGGAACCGCTTTGACGTTGTCTCGCTCTGTTTTCAGCTGGTCTTGAAAAATATTGAGAACGAAGACAAGTAATCTTGATGTCGTCCATTGTTGTGTCACAGCTAAATGACAAATAAAGCGCTGAGCATTTTTGATACAATCATCCCTGCCCACATTGAGGTGGCACTCTGCTCAAAGCAAACTCAACCAGAATAAGGCCAGGCTGACTGTAACCAGGCTTTAAAATGCTAAAATACCAGTGGAAGAGTGGTCAGGAACAAACATTGCATGGAATTTATGAAGACATGCTGGAAACTCTTTAGATATTTGGAACATGGTGCTTTAATTGATAATAAAATGATACTCATTACTCATTACTCACACTCAAACACGTTTATTTTCTAAACATGATGTCCCAGTGGCTTTCAAACCCCAAAACACATTACGGCAAAGGCTGGTTCACCCCAAAGATCTGGTGCCCCGGCACAAACAGAGCAATATTGTATATGCTGTTAAGTGCCAGGAGGACTGCGACCAGTTACACATCGGGGAAACAAAGCAGCCACTGTTCAAAAGAATGTCCCAACACAGACGAGCTACATCTAATGGCCAGAACTCTGCAGTTTTCACTCATTTACAGGCCAGCGGTCACTCTTTCAGAGATGAGGATGTTCTCATTCTTGATAGAGAGGAACGTTGGTTTGAGAGAGGAGTAAAAGAAGCCATTTTTGTGAAGAAAGACCRTCCATCATTAAACAGAGGTGGAGGCCTCCGTTTTCAGTTGTCCCCCTCCTACAATGCGGCTATTGCCAGTATCACTCCACCCCCTGTTAACAATAGGTGTTAATTAGGTGTCAACGATAGCCATGTGATGTGAGTATCAGTCACACGGAGGCAGTGCTTAAAAGCCTGAATTTTGCCTGAAACTCTTAGACTGAAGAAGTCTCTTGGAGGAGAGACGAAACGTTTCGTTAGAGAAGAACCCGTCCAGAGGACCTATACAATTTTTTTCTTTTTGATATTTTACCTGGATTACTGAGATGCATCAGGACAATAAAATGATAGTTTTGTCCATTAGAAACATGTCTGGCTCCTTAACATTTACAGTTAAGCATAGTGGCAGTATATGGGGTATGACTGTCATCACCAGGGACTGGGAAAACGGTCAGGCTTGAAACAGGATATATATAAAAAATATATTTAATCAATTGTTACTAAATTAGTTTTATTTCCTGTTGCTCATTCATTTCCTTTGCTTTGCATTGGGTCAAAATAAGAGCATTCTCTACGTTACCTCATCAAAATCAGTCTATATAACAGTTGCTTAACTTTTTTTTGTTACTACCCTAAATAAATTACAAGAAGACCAACAAATTTTATGTTAAAGTAAAACTCGGGCTTTCTTTTTGAAAATCACGTTTCAGCACCACGGACAGCTCCGGGGGGCAGCTGTCCAGCGACCTGAATCTGAACACACGGCTTTCAGCCTCCACCAAAATACTGTATTCTCCACACAGTTTGCCGCCATTATTTATTTTATTTTGTTATTTTTTTTGTAATGCTGTCACCCCGCGGCCCAGTCCTCTCTGACTCACTGTTTTCATCCATTTTCATCCAAAATAGCAATTTCCAAAGAAACAAAATGTTCAGAAGTAACCTTAGCCAGACCATTTAGGCTACTAATAAGCACTTGGTGTGTATCTGCGACGCACTGAGCGTTTTTAAGGGGGGGGGGGAAATACTCTAAGTATAGTTTTCTATTTCCACCCCCCCTCAGTTTTCCCTGAATAAAACGGAGCTGAACACTTCCACTTGTTGGTTCTCCGTGCAGTCACCCTGTCCACGGCTGTCTCGGCCTGAAAGGGCTGCGGGTTAAACTGGAGGGGGGGGGGGGGGGGGGGTTTCAGCGCAGTCAGCTGCAGGTTGGAGGATATTTTTAGCGCCAGAAGAGCCAGGAAAGCGACAGGGAGACAGAAACAGAAAGAGACTAATCTATTTTGACCGCTTTGACCCAGTTAGTAAGGCTGCTGTCTGTCACCGTCTGATACAGCACCATTCTCCAAGCGGAGCGCGCTCCACCCCGGTTCGCTTGGACATGGTGCTGAATGAGGAGGAGGAGGAGGAGGAGGGTGGGTGATGCTA
>NW_013952856.1:344682-346297 GCF_001266775.1 Austrofundulus limnaeus | reverse complement strand
CTTCCCATCACCCCCCCAACCCCTAGCATTCGTAAGCCCCACCTACCCCATCTTCTTGCCAGCTGAATTAATTTGATACTATTTTTGAAACTCAGTGTTTCTAAGGGATACCTAATGACGCAATGACGTCAATGCAGGTCAATAGCACACTGCTAGAGAAGAGGGACACACACGCGCGCGCGCGCGGAGAGTAGAGACAAAAGAGGCACCTTAACGCATACCCTGACTTGTGACACGATTTATTATTTTTTTATCCATGTCAGAGAGTTTTTTTTATTTTCTTTTTTTTAATTTCCCGCAAATTCCACAAACCCATTGTTTTTCTCCGCTTCATTCATGCTCTCTGTCTGGAAACCACACACACACACACACACACACACACACACACACACACACACACACACACACACACACACACACACACACGCATGCACGCACGCACGCTCGTGCGCGTAAAGACGCTTCACAGACGCTGAGCCAAACAGCGAAGAGAGTCGTGAATGCGCCTCCCTACATGCGTAAAGTCCCTCTGATTTGGCGGGCTCCCTCCATCTCTTCGTGTTTCAGCCCCCCCACCCATCGCCGCCACCTTTCAACTCCACAAAGCCCCCCTTAGCCCCTCCCAGCCAACTCACCTCTCTCCTCCGAGCAGGGCTCCTTGAATCATAAATGGCAGCAGCAACTATTGTCAATCTGAAAAAACAAAAACAGGACAGACGACGCGCGTCGGACCTTCTCCATCCTGACGCGGCAAGCAGGAGAGACATGGGCGATCCCGTTTCTTTCTGTCTCAGCCTGCACAATCCCTTTTACTGATAAAGAATTAAAAGCAAACCAGTACTTAGAATAATAATCTGACTCGCGAAGGTAAGTGGTTTTACTTGTGGTGCGCCTCCCAGCAGCAGCTGTTTCGTGAAGTTTTCGGTCGAGATTTGTAGACTTTCCGGTTGAATTGATCTGAGAATTCTCGCGGCAAAGTCATGAAGTGAAATGTAGTGACGGGGAACCCAAACAGATGATTTTTTTCTCTTAACACGCTGGAAAAACAACGATCACAACCCGTGCAGAGAAGCTGCTCATTTCTTTTTAAGGTTTTCTGTTAGAAAATCCAAATGAACTCGTTTCAATATCTTTAAAGGGATCTCGTTTTTAATTTGAGCGTCTGCTAAAACGAGCGGGATTCTCTGTGCAGCTACGATTATTCACGTGTTGGGGATCCTCTGCTGAGATGCAGCTAAACACAGAAACACTGAAGGGGATCTTTGCTTCTGTTTCATCTGTGTTTCACTGATTCTTGTGCAAATAGAAAAACGCTTTGGTCGTTTTGGCTTTGTGTATTATAACTTTCAGGAAAGTTTTATTCTTCCTTTTGCAGCTAAATCTATAAATGACTTTTTGATTGGAAATTAATAAAATATATATTTCAGTGGTTTGTTTATTTGAGACTATGTGTTAAAAAGGATGTTTTGGACAGAATAAGTTGCAAAAAGAACAGATTAAGCACCTTGGAAAACACACTCAGAGCTGCTCAGCACCACGGTCAGCACCCAACTCACGATTTTAGTCGTCTTGGAGGAGTCTCTCTCTCTCTCTCTCTCTCTCTCTCTCTCTCTCT
>NW_013952856.1:337748-338866 GCF_001266775.1 Austrofundulus limnaeus | reverse complement strand
CACACACACACACACACACACACACACACACACACACACACACACACACACACCTCCCAGTTTTGTGAATAACAGTTAATTTACGTCAAACATGATTAGTTTCTGGTCCTCACAAACAGAACGCACACATCAATGACCAGGTCCCTCCAGCCTGACCCCCCACCCATCTCTCTATCACGTAGAGAAACAACTACAATAAAAAAATATCAACCCGACTAAAATTCCTGCACCTCACGACTCGATCGATGCGACTCGCAAGTTCTGCAGCAGAAAAAAAAAAAAAAAACAACTGAGCTCCTGCAGCTGCAAGAAGGACCACAAAAGTCTTCAAATGAAAGAAAACAAAAGCCAGACGTGACATTTTAGGCGATTGTTAAACAGAGTAAAAAGCACCAAACAGGATTCGAGTCGAATTTGCCTCGAGAACAAGCGCGCGCGCGAGTTCCCTCAGTGGTTTTGTGTTATGTTTGTTTCCTTGCAGCTGTCCCATCACAAGACAACAACAGCGCAAAATTTAACTAGGAGGTCATGACAGATGTGCACTTTGAAAATAGACCCGTTTTTAGGCGAAAGAGCGTAAAAGCTTCATAATAAAACTCCTAATGAGGAAAAGTTTAAACCGCTCGCCTGGATATTTTCTTTCTTTCTTTTTTTTTTTTTGGGATTATAAATCACCTATAATGAAAAGTAAAATTAAAAGCTAAAGACACGATTAGGATAAATATTAAAAAAGAGAAAATATTATGTAATTAAGTTTGACTTTGGCCCCTAAGTCACGCGCGACTCCCAGTCCCGGCGAGGCCCCTGTGGACAGGGAGAACGTTGCGCACCGTGTGTCCAACAGGGTCACACTTCGTCCCTCTGCTGTCATCTCACTCCGCGAGTGTGGAGCGCGCATGGGGTGAAGTCATGCTCGTGCTCCGGAGCAGACTGAGACAAAACATAGACAGAAGCCAGGTCACGGACGGACTGACAGATTAAAGGGAGAAGTTGTGCCCATAGAGGAGGAGGAGGAGGAGGAGGAGAAGAAGAAGAAGAAGAAGAAGAAGAAGAAGAAGAAGAAGAAGAAGAAGAAGAAGAAGAAGAAGAAGAAGAAGAAGAAGAAGAAGAAGAAGAAG
>NW_013952856.1:323820-337728 GCF_001266775.1 Austrofundulus limnaeus | reverse complement strand
GAAGAAGAAGAAGAAGAAGAAGAAGAAGAAGAAGAAGAAGAAGAAGAAGAAGAAGAAGAAGAAGAAGAAGAAGAAGGTTGCAGCAGCTGACCTCTGACCCCACAGAGTCGCATTCTTTGCGTTTCTGCAGCACTTAAAGCCATGACGTGTGCGTGGTGTGCGTGTTCCATGATGCGCACTCTCCACTCTAAATGTGATTGATTGTAAACCTGTGCACCTCTTGGTGCCGTAATGTTTACATGTTCTGTAAGTTTCAGCCAGTTTTTGTGCGTAAAACCAGGAACACGTTAGTGATTCTTGTTACGTCCAAAGGTGATTACGTTATCCCCACCTCCCTGCTGATGTCTCCTCTGACTGTGAAGGCCTGAACTGCAGATTATGACATAGTCTTGTCTTGTCTCTTTGTCTCACAGGTGGAAACAGTGACAAAAATCAAGCTTTTGTGTGGACCCCGCAGCTGGATTTCCCCCCCACAGCAGCGCGCAGGAGGGAGAAGATGAAAAAGGTGACCCACGTTTTTTTTGGGAGATATTTGCACCAAGGGAGCAGACTGGCAAAGAGAGACTCCCCTTCTGTCCTCCTGCTCGGATTCATCCCAACAAAAGGTAAACCGCACGAGCCAGTTAGGGGGATGACGTCAAAATCCAAATCACCCTTTAAATTGCGCGTAATTATCCCAGCTGCTCGGTGCATGTGAGCAGGAGTTGTGTCTGCAGAGGGTCTCTTGGTGCTGCCCGGTGCTCCTCTCCCCTCTCCTGGATTCCAACTTGTTGCTGGATTTAAAACATAGTTAAGCTGCGTCTTGGGCGTCTTTTGTTACCTTATTAAGGATGTTTTAGGTTTGTTTCACAAAGAGAACAAAATGTACTTGAATGCTCTCCCCTCTCCAAGTTGCACCCTCGTTTACTTGATTTTAGTACTGATGAGTGGTCCTGTATTGAGATTTTTTTTTATTACTGTCGTGGCCAAAATGTTTAAATTGAAGCATTTGATTTGACAGTAAAGCTACAATTAAATCAGATCACACAACGATGTGACATATCCTGATCAGTTAGTTTTAAACTAAAATTAAATCAGATTAAAACTGGTTGTTCAGGATACATCACATCACTGTGTGTAAAACTGTCTTGTAATTGGAAATGTGTGCTTTTGTGGCATTTTGAGAAAAAAAATCTGCCTCATGCTTTTTTGCTTTTGGAGACGTGAAGTCATCTTCCATCTTCCAGCGTGACATAAGCTTTATGTGCTCTTTAATATCAGGTGGAGTGAAGAGCAGATGTAACTTGGTGTTTTTTTAAAGACTGATTCTGTATCTGGTGTTTAATGATTGATCAAGTTAAAACAAAGCAACATTAAGAGCTGATGACTTGTTGTGTGGCAGGTCAGTGACGGTGCGTTCAGGCCACGTCTCTGTTACAGAAAGCGATGCTCAGGTTCCACAATCTCGTGCTGAGAACAGCAAGAAAATCATGTTCTTTTAATGTGTTTGTGAGTTGAATTCAAAACATATTGTAGCTTTCCTTTTGTCTTACAAATAAGCAGTGAAAACATGAATTTCTGTTGTTTTGTGAACGTGTAAGTTGCAAGAGTTGCAGGAACTTAGCTGGATTTTATTTAATTTATGAGACTGACGGTTTTGTGAATGTAGAGTTTGTGTGGTTGGAATCTAAGAAATCCCAAATTCATTTAATAAATTGTTTCATTTAAATCAGGGGTCTGCAACATTTACAATCAACATAGCATTTCTGCCCCTTCTCCCACTAAATAATATTTGTTGAGAGCCATAAAATGTACTTCAAGTATAAAGTAAAGATAACACAACTCATTAAGAGTTGTAAATATTAATAATATTAAACATAATTTGTTGCACCATGATATAAAAGATTTACACATTGAAACTGTTCACATGTATTATTAGTATGGTTACCTGTTAGAACAAAGGAAATGACTGAAGTGGAAAAAACATTTAGTTTTAACCCACTTTGATCAAACACTGTATGGAAATTTTTAATAAAATGAATACAAGCATTCCACTTGGAAATAATAACATATTTTCATTTTAACAAAGTATTAATGTGACTTTTAAAACATCCAGATTTTTGGATATTTATTTGTGATATTTTTCCTCTAATAAAGACAGAGTCCTTTATGTACTTCAACATTATTATCATTTTTTTTTATCAAAGGCAAGCTTTGCATTTTGATGACCTTTAGTAGTAATATGTAAAAAAAAGCTTGTCTCATCTGTGTTAAAAAATTCTGATGGTTTTCAGAGAACGATTGCAAATTATGACCAGAAGCTGGATTACAGAAGTGGCTAACAAGCTCACAAGCTGTATCTTTTATTGTATCGTTTTGTCACAGAAAACTTGATTACATAAAATTGGATAAAAGCTGATAAAACTATATTTTCTGCTAAATTTATCAGAACAAATATGGTTCCTCTTCTTGTTATTATTGAGTGAAAGCTCTAAAGAGTCTCTGCAGAGGGACCAATGAGCCACTTGTGGCCCCAGAGCCGTAGGTTGCAGACCCCTGACCTAAATGAATCAGACTGTATTTTCATTTGATGGTTTCTTTACAAAGTTTGACAGAATGTTTTGAACCTCCAGTTAAAAAAAACAACTACAAACATTGTTTTCTCACTGCAGAGTTGTGCAAATAATTTCGGTCAAATCCTAATTTTTTGGGGGGAATATTTTGCTGATAAGAAATCACTTTCATGTGGGGTGAGGATCAGTCTTTAACCCGCATTTTGCGTTTGGACAGTGGTGTTAAAACTCCAACACAAATCACTCATGAATTGTGTGAAAAAAAAAACAGAACACCTAAACTTTAAACGTGTCAGAAAATGGAGACTCGGTTCACTGAGCTGCACCCTCACTTCTGTCGTAACGCAAGTAAAATATCACATTTAGCTATTTCCTTGTGAAAATTTATATTTATATTTCTTGTAAGTGGAACACACAAGTATTTAATTCACTTTCTGTTTTATTGAATGAATTCTTCATCAAGTTACTGTGCATAAATCAGGTGATGTTGCCCTTTTTGCTTAAGTTAAACTGCAGCTTTCCATGATGTTGTCGAAGCACGATTCACATTTGGGTGCAAAACAGTGGGGTTAAAAACGTGCAACAAATAACATGAGGTGTTTTTGGCTGCTTTTAAACATGGCTTCCTCACCGTTCAGAAGGACATTAATTTAACCCCCTCCCCTTCATTGTGTGATGTGTGTTTTAAAGTAAATAAAACATCTGCGTCCAGACGTCAGCGCCTCGTGCCTTATGATAAATCACAGCATGTTCTGAAATATCCTCTGACAATCGCTGGTTTTGTTTAATACAAGCTACCAGTGAAAAGCTATATTTAGGCAGATGACGTCATGGTTAAAACTGAGACCAAGGGGCTTTGAAGACACAAGCAAGAAAAAAGGCAGGATGGAAGATCATCTGCTAATAACACAACACACACACAACAGATGATTGCAATTTTTTTAGTAATAAAAACAGATATCGCTCCTTTACGTGTGTCTCACGGAGGATGAAATCATGCAGGACACCACCCGTTCAGTTTCAGCTGAGGGGGGCCGCTCAGATCTGCAACTTGAAACCTCACCCTGGGTTTGACCAGGGACCGTGTGGGGGGGTTGCTTTTCCCTCAAACTCATCAGATCTATTAGGAGTAGAAACGTAAAACACACACAAGACCTTTGCGAGCCGGAAAATGCATAAATGTTATAAAGAAAACATCAGTCCAGGAAAAAATGTTTAGACGAGTGTATCTGGAAGAAAATGCACACAAATCAATGTCCTGGTAAATTCCAGGAAATGTGTGCAAGACGTACGGAGGATGGGGTCTGCTGGGTCAGCGTGACATGACTTATTATTATGATTTTTATGTAAATGAACATTTGTCCTTTCAATCAGTAATGCAATATACTGTTTACCTTGTGTTTGAAAAGGACAATGCAGCTGCTCAGTCTAAAACAAATCTGTATGTTTTTATTCTTTTTAAAGATGCATAAATGCGCAGTTTGAGCAAGAATCAGTTCAGGTTGAGCCTCCAAAGGCTTACATATAGAGCAACACCGTCACTCAGAATGTCACTGTTTAATACAATAAGTTCATACATTTTAATTTGAGTCAGTTCTATATTTGTATTTATTCCTGCTGGAAAAAAAATAGAAGCCTCCATGAATAAATAAATAAATAAATAAATAAATAAATAAATAAATAAATAAATAAATATTTTATTCATCTCTAAATTTACATACATGTGATGCCTTGTATGATCTGAGAATGATGAATAAACACAATGAAGTGAAATAATTATTTTGAGTTGACATAAAGTCTCCGATCAGCCTTGTTTCGGAGCGCAGCTGACTGAGTGACAGGAAGGAAACATAAACTCACATTCACACCACGACTTATTTAAACTCAGATTTGTTTGTCAGTATTACAGTCTAATGGGTTGTTCCATCCATCTACCCCAGCCTCCATCTATTAATAAAGCTAATATCCTGTTTAATTTAATTGGTATTTTTTAAGCTATAGCATCATTATGACAGACTGAAGAACAGAAGGCAGATGTAAATGGTAAACAGCTTGAACTTTTATAAAGCTTCATCAAGTCCCGACCCCCAAAATAGAAATATTGAGTGTTGGTTCCAGGTGTGAAAGTAGTTTGGAAGCATTTGTCCTTGGTCAGACATTTTTAGTGCTAATTTTTATCGTGTTTTACTTATAATCCTAATCCAGCACAATGTTTCCCAAACTTGTCAGATTTAGACCCACAAAACAGCGTCAGCAGAGACCTGTGCCCCCTAACTATTCTTTGGGGGGATGCAATTTATCAGGTCAGTTAAACTAAGGCATAGGAACACTATTCATGCTACTTTCATCAATTTTTAAGTGACCTTTGTACCAACCAAGTAAAAAAAAGTTGTTAGTAGTCATTTTGAAATGTAATTAATTCTGAAAATCTTTTTCAAGACCCCGCCTTGAAGTTTTGTGACCCACAGTGGGGTCCCAACCTCAACTTTGGTTATCATATTAGCTCAAAATGCTCACCTGTTGTCTTTAGTCATAAGCTAAATTGTCTCTGGTATTTAAAAAAATGAAATGTTGCTTTATTACTTTGTAAAATGTGCCTTGAACCACACTGGGTTGAACCTGCGGCTCATTGGAAGGATCTGGATGTTTCGTCTGTGTGAAAGGAGCTTCCTCAATTCACAAAGCAGGGCAAAAACTAAACCATGATATCCAACAAACTCTCTGCGGGTCTGATGTAAACTCTATGGTCAAACAAGCAATTTATTATAAAACAAAAATGTCCTATTTTGACTCAATATTTGTAAAAATGACTGTTATCGCTATTTCTATGCTGGCTGATGCTGGTTAGCTGTGGTGTCCATTTTGAACTGGACGGACTGATTAAGTTAATCATTTGTATATGTGCATCCGTTTATTACTTTGTAGAAGTTTCACTAAAACCCATCTAGTAATTTATGAAATCTGATGTTAAAACACAGACAGAACTGACTCCAAAAACAAAGATCTTGTTCAGTCTGTTATCTCTCAGAATGTGCATTTGGTGTCAGTCTGAGCTACTAATTTCAGAGTTAGTTGTAGCCATTTTTATGTTTGCTGAGTTCAATTTGCTGTGGCGTCTATCTTGACTTGGAATCGTTAATCAATTGAAAATGTTCATCTAATCATTATTTTCTAAGACTTAAATGAAAATCCTTCTAATAGGAGCTATTTCGCTAACAGACACACACATAGACACAAACATTATAATCCAACTTAGCCTTTTGGCAGTGAGAGTAAGTAATTAAGTGTCTTATTTTACATGTCTAAAAAATTACGTGTTTCAGGCTTTTAAATAAGCTACATTTTAAATACTTGAAAACATTGCTTTTTACTTAAACTCATTACAACAAAACATTGGTTGTATTATAGTTTTTTTTCAGTATATAGTATATCCCCTATTAAATGTCCTTTCCTATAGGTTTATGCCACATTCAGATCTTTTATGCTCCTTTGTGCCAACCAATAATATTTAAATAATGCTAAATGTATAAACATCAAGCAGTGTGAGTTTAGCAACAGCATCTGGATCTGTTTGGAATCTTATTGCAGAGACGTCTAACATGTAACTGTAACATGTAATAATAATAATAATAATAATAATAATAATAATAATAATAATAATAATGTATTTTGAATTGCTTGCTTAAAAACTAAGGCACAGCTGTAAAGTAAACCATGCTCTGTGCACAACTTTCTGTATTCTCTGGGTTTTTTTGCACTGATTTGTTACAATTTTGACCATTTTTCCAGACCAACATCTTTTACTTGTGCAATGTTTTCATTACAACCTGTTTAAACTGCCTGACAACAGATTAATGGTTTTCACTTTGTCTTTTTATTGACCCCTCATATTATCTTCACCGTTTCTGAGTGGTTTAATCAGCAAACTGTTCACCTTTATGCTGTTGTTGTCTTAAATAATTTCTTGTTGTGATGTTAAATATATGTTGTTGAATTTGTGCCTGAAAGCTGCTGGAAACATAAACCAGACCAGGTCAGACATATATTCAGGTCTTTGCTCTGGACGCCCAACAGCTCTTTTTTTTTTTTTTTTTTTTTTTAGCAGATTCAGATTTATTTATTCCTAAACCCTGGTCATCACCTGTTTATTCACAGGCGCAGTGAAATTTTGCTGTAATGTTCTCTTCGGATGAGGTTATTTCCTGGAATTCTCGATCAGCTCAGGTTTGTGCATTTTCAAGCTAAAAGCTGCGATTAGTGCAGATCTTGTGATGAAATGTTGCTGTTCTTCATGAAAGCCTTTCTAGGTTTTAATTAAGCTGTCTGCTTTTGGGTTACCTTTTTTAAGCTGCCAGCACTGTTCAAAATAATTCACTTAAAACCTATAACACTTTTTATAAAATTTATCTAAAGTGAAGTAGTTTTGTTTAATGTGATGTGGCGTTCTCTTTTTAGAATAGAGATCCCCCCCACCCCTCTTTCTTAAATGGGTTCTTTATATCTGGACATGATATTAGGTCACATTTAAACAAAGACAACATCAGGTTACAAATGTTAAATGTTTTAAATAAAACTGGTTTGTCTGTGATTTGTCGTGATTGTGTTTCAGCTACAAACAAATCTATTTTTAGCTAAATATTTATAAAGTTGACTAAATTGTTGCTATTTTGTGTATAAGTTTAATTAGCTTTGGCCGCCATCATAAATTAGAGCATCTTTAAAATTGTTAAGTTGTAAATAAACATTATATGAATATTTTCTGGGAGATTAAATAAAATTCATCCAGCAGATCGTGCGATATTTTGGGAATATGCAGAACACACACACAAGTGTAAAAACATTTTTGCCCACCTTTCACCTTTTTCATGTTGCAGGTTCTGATTTAATTCTGGGTCATCTGAGGCTCAACGGATTGAATTATTGGTTAAAAAATAAAAGCTTTTGGAAATAATTTATACCAGATTGGTTTTATAACCATAAAATCTACTCACTTGTTCTGTTCTGAGGTGTGGTTAGTTGTTCTGTGCTCAACAAGCACATCGTTTTCTTTCTGTTTATCTTCATGTTTTATTTTCAACACAAAAAAACAACAACAACAGTGAATTTAAGATCTTTGCAACTAAATACCAAAAATTTCAAGTGGCTGTTTGTATGACCTGCTGCTATAACAGGTGGGCAATCATGTAACTGCCTGCATTCCTGTGTTCATGTATTTATCTGTTAGCAAAATATCTCATAAACCACTTACTCATTTTAATTAAACTCTGTAAAATGTAATCACTGGGTGTACATCTGGGTGTACCAAACACAAAAATGACAACAACTCTATCAGTTTTACAAATAGTGAGCTACAACAGTAACACATCACGAAAAACTAACAGATGGCGCTATATTTTTGTCCAAAGCTTTAGCATGCAAGGCAGTGGGTGATATCAATTTCTTCAATTTTTTTACCAATGTTACTAAACAAATGAAAGTTGTATCTACACTGTATCTTGACAGATTGCAGTATATTATAAAAATAAAAGTTTTTTGTAAGTTTCAGTGGATAAAAAATATTAATTGGACTGATGGATATTTGAGACAATTGTAACAAATTTTACTTTTCAAAATAAAAGGTTTTAAAGCAAAAAAGTGTATATATATATATATATATATATACACTCACTGGCCACTTTATTAGGTACACCTGTCCAACTGCTCGTTAACACTTAATTTCTAATCAGCCAATCACATGGCAGCAACTCAGTGCATTTAGGCATGTAGACATGGTCAAGACAATCTCCTGCAGTTCAAACCGAGCATCAGTATGGGGAAGAACGGTGATTTGAGTGCCTTTGAACGTGGCATGGTTGTTGGTGCCAGAAGGGCTGGTCTGAGTATTTCAGAAACTGCTGATCTACTGGAATTTTCACGCACAACCATCTCTAGGGTTTACAGAGAATGGTCCGAAAAAGAAAAAAACATCCAGTGAGCGGCAGTCCTGTGGGCGGAAATGCCTTGTTGATGCCAGAGGTCAGAGGAGAATGGGCAGACTGGTTCGAGCTGATAGAAAGGCAACAGTGACTCAAATAACCACCCGTTACAACCAAGGTAGGCAGAAGAGCATCTCTGAATGCACAGTACGTCGAACTTTGAGGCAGATGGGCTTCAGCAGCAGAAGACCACACCGGGTGCCACTCCTTTCAGCTAAGAACAGGAAACTGAGGCTACAATTTGCACAAGCTCATCGAAATTGGACAAGAGAAGGTTGGAAAAACGTTGCCTGGTCTGATGAGTCTCGATTTCTGCTGCGACATTCGGATGGTAGGGTCAGAATTTGGCGTCAACAACATGAAAGCATGGATCCATCCTGCCTTGTATCAACGGTTCAGGCTGGTGGTGGTGGTGTCATGGTGTGGGGAATCTTTTCTTGGCACTCTTTGGGCCCCTTGGTACCAATTGAGCATCGTTGTAACGCCACAGCCTACCTGAGTATTGTTGCTGACCATGTCCATCCCTTTATGACCACAATGTACCCAACATCTGATGGCTACTTTCAGCAGGATAATGCGCCATGTCATAAAGCTGGAATCATCTCAGACTGGTTTTTTGAACATGACAATGAGTTCACTGTACTCAAATGGCCTCCACAGTCACCAGATCTCAATCCAATAGAGCATCTTTGGGATGTGGTGGAATGGGAGATTTGCATCATGGATGTGCAGCCGACAAATCTGCGGCAACTGTGTGATGCCATCATGTCAATATGGACCAAAATCTCTGAGGAATGCTTCCAGCACCTTGTTGAATCTATGCCACGAAGAATTGAGGCAGTTCTGAAGGCAAAAGGGGGTCCAACCCGTTACTAGCGTGGTGTACCCAATAAAGTGGCCGGTGAGTGTATATATATATATATATATATGAAACCTTTTAAAGAATAAACATGTTTTGCTCCCTATTTGAAAAAGCAGAACTTTCAAACTTGTTGTTTTAGTTCATTGTAGTTTCTGGTTTGAGGAGTGGATGATAAAACATCCATCAGTTGTTTCCAGACTGCAAAAATAACTTTGTACAAAATTAGTTGTTCATCCAAGTGGTTTTTCCTATTAAATGAGTACTCTGAACATTTCAGAAGAATGAGTTCTGTTGGGAAGTATTTTAGTCACAGAGCTTGACATTTTCTTTCTGTGGGTCAAATATTACCCCAACCTGGGACAATTTTAGATTTCAGCTCATTGTTTTATTTATTTTTGATTTTTTTATAGTAGAGTAGAACAATTTACTTTTTAAAAAGGTTTGTAAGTTTTAAATACAATAAACAAGTAAATCTGGAACTTTACCCATCAGCTCAATGCTTTCTTTGCCACAACAAACTGGAGCAATGCTCTTATTAGCTATGTTTACATGCACAAAACTCTTAGATCAGATCGAAGTGTATTTGGATTAAATAATCGCAATGTATCATTTATGCGCACAATTCGATCACGACGAGTAATGCACCATCTTTATTGAATGAGTAAACGGGAGGAAAAGTTCTGTGCAGCTGGAAACTACAGCGCTGCTGTCCCTCCCTCCCCAAAAAACAGAAATCGATGGATAAAAGTCAGCAGACATGCGCAGTCAGGTCAGTTTTCCACAATCAGAATAAGATGATCGGATTAAGTGTTTACATGCACGTCGTTCAGATTATTAATCAGCATAAGCCACCTCTCTCATTCCGATTACGAATTCATTCGGATCAAGCTGAATCGGGTCAGAATAATCTGAATGGGATGTTTACGTGACACATTTTTATTCCAAATGGCCTTTTAATCATATTACTTATGTCCATGTAAACATAACTGTTGTTGTGGTTAAAGTCCAGATCCAACGATTCACCTCCTGCTCCATTCTCCTGCAATCACTTGTCAACTAGACTCTCAGATACTCCTCCGCTAGAGGTAAAACCCAACTCAGAGAAGACATTCATCTTTTTCTGGCTCACACAGGCTGCAGTAAAATCAAATATTTATAAATATGTTTGTGTTAAGAAGGGTTCAACTTTAATTATCTTTAATTTTCATGTGTTTATGTGTTTTTAATAGTTTAAAACAGATTGCACAGGCATATCTATTTTATGCTGACTTGTTAGCAAGTTTTTACTAGCAGGAGAGAAAAAAATAGATCTTTCAAAAACTTGGGACCTATCAAGATCATTTTTATTTCTCATTTATTATGTTTTAAGGAGTTAATTGGTAGCCAATATTTGAAATCGGTGAAACTATGGGAGAGAGTAAGTTTAGGGTGGCAGAAACAGATATGCACAACTGTGTATCATTAACAAATGAGTGACAAAATGTATGTGGACTGTTAACAGAAACATAAAAGAAACAAAAGGGACCAAAAATACACCCCTGTGGAACTCCATGTACAAAAACTGATCTTGTCTGATTCTATTTTAGCAATGAAAACTGCAAAAGAAACGATTGATCGAAGGTTAGAAAAATGCCAGTGGAAAACAGCTGCTCTTTAAACCTGTGTTCAAGATGCTGAAGAAGATTTTCATGATCAACTGGATTAAAGATGTGTGGAGATATAAGAGTATCAGAATAGGAAGGTTTTTTTTCTTGTCTATTTTTTTGTCATCTTTTTTTGTCATCTCATTTTTTGTTGTCTAAAAATAATCTCAAGGTTAAGGATGTTCCTAGCCGATCACAATCATTTTGATCATTGATATCTGAGTAGCTGCCACACTCTGCTTTCTTATTGACTTACTGTTTATGATTTTACATCGTATATACAGGCACAATTAAACAGCTGAAATGCAGCAGTCAATGTGATGTACCATTTAAATATGTCTGCAGTTTAGAAATGTTTCAAAATACAAAACAAAAGAGGTTTAATGGTTGTTTGCATTGTTCACAATTCAAGCATGTTTTATGTCAAACTGACAAAGCTACATTCAATACCACCAATTAAATTAGATGCTTTAAATCCTTGGCTGAGTACATAGAGTTGGCTCAGCTAGCTCCTAAAGCTATTGTAACATGTAATGGGTGTTAGCTCTTAAAGCAGGGCTGTTCAACAGACTTTAGAGCAGAGGTGCCCAAAGTGGGGCCAACCCATTTGATTTGGCCCAGCAGCAGTTGCCGATTACTAGGTTTCAATCTCCTGTCATTAGATTAGATTTTAGCACACTTGTAGGTTTATTAAATATCCAATGAACCTTTGCTGCCCAACCATACGTCAGACTTTCTCCAAGTACTTGGAGCAAAACAAAGAACAAAATAAACAAAACAAACATGGGCCACTACACTGGTAGCTATCTTAATCACAAAAAATAAAAGGACTTCACTTAAAAATAATTTGTATATCATGTATTATTTTTTTGTATTTAGCTGACAACCCTCTGATAGATCTTCATTTTGGCCCTCTCAGGGAAAAGGTTTGGGCACCCCTGCTTTAGAGGAAACTCTAAAGAGGAGAGATGTTTTAGCAGGACAGCAATAAGGCACAAGTGATTGCAGATCAGTTTACTGAATTTATCCCTCTGTTTTACCAACCTATCACTGTTAGACAAAATATGGCTTCACCTTTGGAGGCATGCCTGAAACTACATAACCAACGTAGCTCCACCTGAGCTACATAAAAGCTTTCACCTTCACCCAACATGTTTCTTTGATGATAAAAACAAAACAACTTGAGGTACACCCTGAGCATAGTTTGTCTTTACCTCAGCATAGATCTACTGGTGTCTGACACATGATTGCATTGATTTAAAAAAAAAACTTTATGTACTTATGTCTGTGATCTGCAAGTCTGCTCTAGAAAAACAAACAGCCAAAATAATGCCAGTACTTCACTCAGTATCCTTACTTTACAATGAGTCGAATTAAAACATCTTCACATAGCTACTTAAGATTATTTGTAACTCTGTCCAAGGCTGATTCTTTGCTGTGGTTGACCCTAAAACCAGACTGCTTCATAAATTTGTACCATCTTAAATGTAACTCATCCATCTTATGTGTACAGTTTAGGGAAATATATTTTATTTCAATGTAAGTATCCTAAATATGATGAGGTGTTTTACTTTAATGAAGAAACAATAAAAAATGCATATTAAAAATATTTATTTATTTATTTGACTGTATTGTTTGTTGTTTCCTGAATTGTGAACATCTCCTTCAGTAAAATCTTTTGAATTTTCTGAAGGTCTTGGCAGTCGGATGCTACCTATTCTCTCAGCATTTGAATGGGGAGGAGAAGGTGTGTGTGTGTGTGTGTGTGTGTGTGTGTGTGTGTGTGTGCAGTGAGCAAGTGTATCATCACCACCACTCCTGGTCGTGACTCAGAGCACACAATGCTTTTCGTCTCTTTCTCGAGCCCTTTATTTATTTTTAGCTGAGCAAGGTTTTACACACTTAAGCTCTAGGCCTGCACACACACACACACACATGCACACACGTGTAATGTAATACAAAATTCACATGTGTGTAATACAAAACATATAATTCATGATTTTTTGTGTTGTCCTAAAGGCCAGTCAGACCCTAATGCTGCATTTATTCTTACACTGTACTGCACCTGTTCATGGTGATTTTTTTCATGGTGACTGTTGGGCTCCTGTAACATTTCAAGACATTTCTAAAGCTGCACACACACACAGGTTTGGTTACGGTGGAAAATATTTACTGTACGTTTTTCACAGCTGTTGTTGCCACATGACAAGTGGACAGATTTGCACACTGGAGAACTCCCCAGTTAGAAAGACAGAACAAAACAAAACTTGTTATATGTTTGGCATTAATCAATATAAAAACTTCTTCAAGGTTTATAAAGTTGGAAACTACCATTTGCATAACTTCTTAACATCAGAATAAAGTGTCAGCCATGATTTGAAGTGTAAGTTAAAACGTGCAGGCCAACTAATGACAGACTTTGCCTTGGTTGAACTGTTTGAGGCTTACTGGCATAGTCAGAGATTTTAAAGGGGGACTTTACAGAGAGATTATGAATAACGAATATCTTACCTGTTGTAGATGACTCTTTGAATGAACACAGTTTGGAGAAATAAAGTTGAATTCTGATCAGAGTGTGGAGCTATTGGCTGGTCTGAGTGGAGTATAGATCAAAGTGGATTGCTGTCATCGCTAAAGAACTTTATTAAAAGAAAGAAAGAAAGAAAGAAAGAAAGAAAGAAAGAAAGAAAGAAAGAAAGAAAGAAACAAACAAACAAACAAACAAACAAACAAACAAACAAACAAACAAACAAACAAACAAACAAACAAACAAACAAACAAACAGATCACGCAAACTCAAAGGCTGAAAAACAGCTTCTACCCTTAAGCTATCAGTCTGCTGAACTCAAGCTGCACCTAATTCTGCTCATCTCTAC
>NW_013952856.1:322381-323805 GCF_001266775.1 Austrofundulus limnaeus | reverse complement strand
TTATTAATCTGGGACCTGACTCCAGATTTTGTACCACAAACCAAAGCTGGTACGACAATAAAAAATCCTTGGATCCTTTAATCCTTGAAACTGTGTTTATCAAATTTTACATGATTGTCTAATTTACATTATATAGTTATTCTGGGAGAACTGCGACTTTATTCTTGCAGAAGTGCTACTGCCAGCTGCTGCTGCTTCCTTTGTACTTTTAAATACCTATAGAATTGCATTAACTACACCATGTGGTGCAATATGACTGATTCTATAGTTAGAGGTATGACATCAGAGCTGGAGATACAAAAGACTTTGAGGAATTGATGAATGGGTTGATTAGGGTACAACAAACATTCTCCTGGTCACACTAACTCGGCTTCAGAGGAAGTATCTAACTGGGTTGTGACTTCTGGTGACAAAATAGGAACGTTTGTGAGGGAGTTTCCAAAGTGTCTTGAAGCGTTCACACGGATTCACAGTTTCTTCACATTAGTTGCACGGCTTTGCTCTTGTATTGAAGGAATTTTAAATATATTTTTTTAAATTACACAACAATTTTTTTTCAAAGCAGTTACTGTACATGGTCATTGTGATCAGGAACCCACTTGGGTCCCTTCTTAACTTAGATATTTTAATTTGAGAACACAAGTTGTAATTTTTAGTCTCCATACATGTCAAATCATGGCAAATGCAGCAAACATGTTGCTGAGTGTAATTCCAGAAGAAATTTGTGTATTTCCCTCACAATTTTGTGCCTCCAGTAACAGTAAGCTGGTTCTTTTAATGAAAATGAGTTCATTAATCCTGTTTTGAGAGCAGCAGGAGGGAGACGTCCGTCGCACATTTGATGCGTTGCAGCTGAGTTTTACTCCACACCTCTTTGGTTCCACATAGCTTGCCTCATTTCTGAAAGCTCAAGTCTGGGTGGGATGTCGCCAACTTTATCTGTGACTTAAGTACGGTCAAGCCTAGCCTTGTAAAAACCAGACCCTTGTCCTTCGCTTTGCTTCATTCGAGGGTCTGGACTCTCGGCTATAGAGAAGCGACTCTTGCTGGAGGCGTGGCCTCTGCTGAAGTTTAAAATGATTGGATCTGTTGGCCGTGATGTATTTGTATGTCAGCTCCACTGTGAAGGAGGCTATAAGCTAAGAAGCTGACCGAAAATCACGTGCGCATTGTGTGATATCCTTTGGTGATTCTTCCAGCACCTGTTGAACTAATGCGATGAGCCAATAACTTCTTTGACAAACTAAAAGACAGAAACTTGGACAAGTAAAGAAAATATACATTTTCATGCCAAAAACGAATAGTGTAACAGTGTGAATGCTGATTCCTCATTAATGTTTAAGGTATATCTGTAAGTTTATTGTCTCTCTCTCTCTCTCTCTCTCTCTCTCTCTCTCTCTCTCTCTCTCTCTCTCTCTCTCTCT
>NW_013952856.1:319092-322371 GCF_001266775.1 Austrofundulus limnaeus | reverse complement strand
CATTGGAATGTCTGTTGTTTTTCTTTTTCCTCCCATCTTTTGGCTTTGCTCTTTCTCTCTCTCTCTCTCTCTCTCTCTCTCTCTCTCTCTCTCTCTCTCTCACTCTCTCTCAGGGGTCCAAAGTGAGGATTGAAGGAGGAGAAATCCTGACTGAAGGAAAGCTGCCAGATGAGCCATCCTCCTCTTTCCAGTTTCTGGTTTGCCATCTCTTCTCCTGGAGCAACCTCTCTGTCTCCCTCTGAACAGCCTCAGTCTGCTTCAATGTAACTTCTTCTGTCCATCTTCCTTCTTTGGCTTCATGCTGCAGGATGGAGGTACATCATCTTTTTCTCCTCAAAGTGGTCTGCAGGTTGATCGTAAAGCTTTTGTTTAGCCCAAAGGTGAACCAGCTGTACGTACATCCAGGGATTACTTTCTGAGAGGTTCAGTAAAGTCCGTCCAGTGATTCAAACAAGCCAACGTCACCTCAGCCTTTCACCTTTCAGCTGTGAGCTATGAAAATGTTTCTAAGCTGTAACTTAAAGTGTCTCAAACAATAATTACAAAAAAACAAAAACAAATGAAGACTGGGTTTTATTAACAAGAGATCTTCTAATTAAAAAACAGATTCAGATTTAAGACTTGGAAATTGTTTCAAAGTCGACAGTTTTCTCAGAGATATTAGAGTTATGTGTATCCAGTAGTTAACATCTATTTCTTTAGTGGTAGAACAACCTTAAGGCTGACCTAGGTCAGGTGTTTTTGGATTCCTTCCACAAGCTCAGGGGGCGATCCTAGCTGTTTGTTGTCCTGGGTGAACAACTCCTTGGACATGTCCCACATGTACCTTGCCCATGTTTAATAAAAATCACTGAATTCTCTTATTTCCTATTCAAAGAATGAGATGGGTGCACCTCGTCTTGGATTGCACAATACTCTGCAAACTGTTGGAGATGAGAAAAAACCCCGATGCCCTACCCTTCTTTTTTTTTTCAGCACCTCTGCAGCAAGCTACAGTACGGCGGGCCCCCACTCCCCACGAGTTAGGAGTTCTAGGATGAAAGAAAAAAATGCTTTTTTTTAGGGGAATGACCGGGCACAAATGATACTCTCGACAAGATGCCACCCTGAACAACTGCCCACCTCAACCATATCAGAAACCACCCTTGCACAAACTTCTCACAATAGTTTGATGGAGTTTTGTCCAGCTCCTCCTGACAGAACTGAGGCTTTGAGACAAACACGCCTTTTCAGCTCGGACCAAACTGTTCTGTGGGACTGAGATCAGAGCTCGGTGACTGATGGCGACTCCAAAACAGTGACTCTGTTGTTCTTAAGCCACTTTGTAACTAATTTGGCAGTACGCTTAGGGTCATTGTCCATCTGGAAGACCCAAATGAATTTATTTAATCAGGAAAATCCCATTGAAATCAAAGACCTCTTTTTCAGGGGAGGCCTGAAGACAGATAAATCAGGTTTAGATCCTGTGCTTTTGTTTAGTTACTTGTTCTTCGGTTTTCTTGTATTCCTGATTAGTCTGTTCAGTTCAGAGTGTATTCTGTTCCTGCCCCGCCCACCTGCTCAGGCTCCGCCTCAGTGTGCAGGTGTTTGTACTTAACTGATGAGCTCTGACTCCTTATAGACTCCAGTTCAAATCTGTGTGATCCTGTTTCTGAGTAAGATTCTGTTAATGATCTGTTCCTGGCTTGTCGTTGACTGTTTTGCTGCCACATCAGCACCTCATCTTGCTAGTTTGTAAATAAATTCTTCAGCTCCATGCCTCAGTCTGACTCCAACATGTAAGGTTAGATGATAAGTCTTCCCTTGTTGACATCTTTTAATTCATTTGTAAATAAAACGTTTTTGCGCAGCTAGTTAACTGTAAATCCATCAATCAAACCATAGATTGAACTGCTCTGGAAGCTCGAGGGGGGGGGGGGTGAGGTGTGAAGAGCCTCATTTGATTTGAAGAGACAGCCTTAAAATGAGTTGATCTGAGAGACAGCTCAGAAAAGAGGTGGAAAGGGGGCTTGTGGAGTTACAATAAAGAGGAATTCAAATCATTGCAGTTTTATTTTATACAAACCCCAAATGAATGATTTAAATTATTTTATATAATATATATGGTGACAAATAAATGTTTGGATAATTTTTCTAAGGAACAAACATTCATTTACAAGTCTTTTAAGGCCGCTAAGAAAAAATAAATAACTTTTGGATGGAAAAACATAAGATTTCTTAATACTTAACATGGCCTGTCCTGTGCAGAATGACAAAACACAAAATAATTTATCTACACAAACCTCTGTAACTTTGCTCCAGTTAACTTTAGCAGCATGAATCTTTGCACAGTTAATGTCCACAAGTGGATTTATGGTTTCCAAGAGTTTTTAGCCTGAATCTTTATGGTTTTAAATAGGTTTTATACTGTTTAATGAAAAATTCAGCTGAGAGTAAAAAAAATAAATTCAAAATTTATGTTCCATCCTCAATATCTCTAAAACCACAGCAGCTGTTTTAATACTTACACTTCTGATGAAATCTGCCAAGTGTTGCTTTATTTTGATACCAAGGTTATTTAAGTTAGAGTTTGTAAATGCTGAGATACACTCAGTTACATTTTGGCAAGGTATTTTGAGTGAATACATCAAGAAAACCCCTTGGGGCTTAAGAGGTTAACCCATTGTGCTGCTTAGTTTTAACTCTACATCTACATGTGATTATTAGAGTCAACTCAGTTCGGGGTGGCTGCCACAGCTAATAAAACCTAAGATTGAAAAGATGACCACAACTCAGTCACTTTTATATTTATTGAGCTAACATTTGGTGTGGTATTAGCTGACCATCATCTCCAACACACACTCAACAAATCACATAATATATTCCTAAACTCCAGGTTTTAAGGCAGGAAGTAATATTTGATCCTTTAAAGAATGCTATCCCTTTAGTTTAAAAACATTTAAAGTTATTCAAAGGGGTGAATTTCAACCAAGAACAGCTATTACAGGCACGAGTCACGCTCTATTGTATATTAAATCAGATATGTTATACTTGAATAATTGTTTCCCACTTTTGTTTTTTGTTTTTTTTCTTCAGAAATACAATCTTACTGTGCTGAAGATTGCAATGTGTCATCACCTGGACATATTCACATCATACAGTAAGTAACAAGAGTTCAGAAGGAGAGGAAACTTGAGTCCTGATGAACATATTCAGAAACTGATAAGAAAAATTCATTGTACTGTATATTTGTGTGTGTGTGTGTGTGTGTGTGTGTGTGTGTGTGTGTGTGTGTGTGTG
>NW_013952856.1:314651-316532 GCF_001266775.1 Austrofundulus limnaeus | reverse complement strand
ATATTATACATTATTATGAATATATATTTTGATTTCCTACCAAACTTCTCATGTTTTGGGACATAAATGTTTGCGTACATCTGTCTGTTTTAAAAATTAATTTTTATAAATTATTTGATCAAAATGATCAAAATATTTTCCTTCTGTAAAATTGTGTACATTTCTTTATTACCTACCTACCTGTACATCCAAGCAAAAAGTTACTGCGCAGAAATACAACAATATGAAAACTATTCATTATGTCTTGAGTTTAAATCATTTTCTACCTTTCATCATTTTAATTTAACTAACATCTCAGATATAGTTAAAAGAAAAATTTACTTCACCCACCACCTTTCATGCCAAAGTTTTAAACACAGATCTCGCCTGGATTGTTAGTGCTCGGTGTGTACATCAGGAATGACACACAAAACGTTACCTCAATAATTGTCCAAACTGCTGAGTTAAAGCCATGTTTGGGTTTGAAGTTCATTAACTGCAGCAGCCATCGTTCAATGTTCATCCAGTGATTACTTTTTGAGTTTTATTCAAATTTGTCCTGTGATTTGTGAGATATTTTGCTAACAGACAGACAAACATAAACATGCACAGCAATTGCATGATTGCCCACTCCTCATGAAGTAGCAAAATATGCAGGATTTTTCACCATGTTTCAGTTTATTTTACATTTATTTAGTAAGTATATATATTTTTAGAAAAGCTGGATGTATATACGGTACTGTATGTGCGCATGTGTGTTTCTCTGTGTGTGTGTCTGTGTGATATTAGAAGGCAGACTTACATAAGAGATTAAAAAGGTGGTTCTGACATCAGCAATGCCTCAGTCTGTTAAGTCATTTGTCGTGAACCCATCACAACATTATGTTACAATTTAAATTCAAGCACATTCAAAGTTTTATTTTAATTTTTAATTTGAATCAAAAGCCATCATCAAACAATCATTGCACATGTAAGTAATGTTGTGATTAAAAAAATCAGTAAATGTTTTAAAATGAGGCACTATATTGACAATGAAAGTAAAATGTGAGTTGGGATCCATTTTTAGACCAAATACATTTAAAACAGATAAGATGGCAGCCATGTTTCCATAACTTCTATTTCTCCTGAAGTTTACAGCCTTGTTGTATTTGAAGGTTTGTTGTTTTTCCAGTGACATCAATTTTATGAACAGAAGCACAACAATCCTCTGTTTGAGGCAAAAATACTTTGACCAATTTCCCCTGCTCTTTCACTTGGCACTCGTGTTCAGCTGTTTTTCTTTTTAAAGTATTTTTCTGCTGCTTCGACGTCAGAAACACAGCTGAACTCTTTAACACAAACATGCACTCATTTACACACACATCCAACGCAGTGACTAGTTCTTTTACAGTTGTTATAAAAACCATAAACAACTTTAGATGGAAATGATTCAGTTCACGTTTTAAAACAAATAAATCACAATACAATTGTTTTATTAAAAAGTATTTTTAAGTCACATATTGTGTTCAAATGATCATGTTTTAAACATGATTGCACGTTACATTATTGAATCAGTTGCTCACTGACAGGTCAAATTACAAACTAATTACTTATTACTTACTCACTCAATTAATACTCACACACATCCTTGTACTTCCATCAAATTGAGGACTTTGTGTTGACTTCCGTTCATTTTTGTAACCGTATTTATGCCTAATCCAGACATTTTCCCTAAAACTAACCATTTCTGGTCTGAAACAAAACTTAATTCACACCATACCTCTAAACCCACAGTAGAGCTGAAAACAAAGTGAACAGGTCCTCACTTTGATAGTAACTATGGCACAAATGGTCCTCACTCTGTCTGTAGTAGAAACAAGCACACACACACACACACACACACACACACACACACACACACAC
>NW_013952856.1:305882-314396 GCF_001266775.1 Austrofundulus limnaeus | reverse complement strand
CAATAAATAAATAGGTAACCACAGATCAGGCAATCATTTCCTCACAACTTGTAACCTTATTAATCTTAAAATGATTTAAGTAAATTCATGTATGGGAGAAAAAAAACACAACTAACATACAACTAAGGGGCGGCTTAGGAAACTAAAACCAATCCAAACTGTATTTTAGATCAGAATATTCTGTAAAACATTTTAACATTCAGTCTGATTCCTACATGGGTCAAAACAGTTCTGTCAACTTCCTTTAAAGTGATTTTTTTTCCGTAGAAATTATTGTAACATGTCAAGAATTAGTTTGAAAAATAAACCTTAAAGTTCAGAATGGAGAGAGAAAAAAGTTCACCTAAAAACCAAAACCCAAGGTTTTTTTTTTATTGTTTTTCATCTTTTCCCAGTTTTTCTCTTAAACCTGTATGAAACCCTAATCGAGCTCGGAGCTGGTAAGCACATGAGAAAACATTTCAAAGGCATTTAGAGTTTTTGCTGCAGGAGAGGAGCGGCTCAAATTATGAGTGTTGCTGCAAAAATCGGACCACTCTTGTAATTACAAGATGATTTTGTTTTTCAGTTCCAAGTTATTTTTGTGGTTTGTAAATAAGAAATTTTAAAATATTCCACATCCAAATTTAGTTTCTCTTTTCTTCTTTTCTTTCTTTTTTTTCTTTATCATTTTTAACATCTTGGTGTAAAACTTCAAAAATATTTGATAAAATACGAAAACCTTTTTAAAATAAATTCTGTTCTGTTAAATATCTGTTCAGATAAATTTAGATAGAACAAATGCATATTTTATAGGACAGGTGAAAAGATAAACTAGTTATTTATAACTTTGTTTTAATGTTTATTTTAGTTTTTGTCACACGATTCTGGATCATTGTTGAGCATTCTTAGAAAACATGAGCAAAATGTGTGTGATTATTTATTATTTCTCTTTAAAAGATCATATTATGTGTTTAAGTTGCTCATTCACTGTGTTCACTCTTCATCGTATGATGTTTTAAGAAAATAACCCAAACTGAGACAACTGATATATTTAATTAAAATTAATTTAATTCAACCCAGGTTCTTGGTAAAGAGGTGAAATACATTACAGATGTGAAAATTACCGCTCAGTCAGGAAAATAATCATGTGAAAAACAGTTTTCAGCTCACATTTAATTATAAACTCCCTGTTATAAATCACAAAAAAATATTTTATTCTTGTTCAAAAAATGTTAAAAGTTTTCTTTGTTCACAGAGAACATGGTGCTTTGTAACAGGACAGCCCAGCTCCATCTGAAACCAGTTTTTTTTAAAACATGCACATATTTAAACCTTAAAAGAACATGAATTAAATTATTATGAAGAAAATACAAATACCATTTGACAGAAAAGTAGAAACAAATTATTTGGGAAACTCAGTTCTCTATAAACAGGAAGAATGTTAATTATGTAGAACATAAAGAGATTAAAGGCAGCAGAGTGAGGAGAGTGTTCAGTTTGTCCTCCAGTCTGAGACCAAAACTCAGGAAACTCAACCTAACTATAGGATTTATCAGGAAGGATTGGATTACAGACTTTCAACAGTTTCTGGACAGAAACAGGAAACGGGTTCCAGAAAAAATGATAATGATAACTAAAAGCTCTGCCTCCTGTTTTACTATAGAAACCATAAGTAAACCTGCAGTCTAAAACTGGAGAAATATGACCCCTCCTTCCAACTTTCATCAGAAATCTAGCAGCAGCATTTTAAATCAACTGAAGCCGTTTTAAAGAGGGGTCTTGGACACCCAGATAAAGAAGAATTGGACCAGCCAAGACGTGATGAATGCATCACAAGACATTATTATTCTAGTGATATTAGGTGGAAGAAAGCGGCCCTGGTAACGTTTTGAATCTGCTCCAAAACAACTCCCAGAGCAAACATTTCAAAGCCATTTAGAGTTTATCTGAAAGGGTAGCTCAAGTTATACTGAGTGTTGTTGCAAATATCAGACCGCTTTCAGTCGAAATTCTAGTAATTACAGGATAATTTCTTTTCCAGGAAAAGATTTTTTAAACATATTTCTGCACTTTGGTTTTTGCACAGTTTGTTTTGAGAGAGTTTGATGAGCTGAAAGGTTGAAGAGTTTCTTTTCACCCTATGAAGCGTCAAACTGGATTTATTCTCCGCAGGAAGTGGAGAAAACTGCTCTCTGTGACGCAGCTGAGTGACGTCCTTTTCTGCAGGGACGTATTATACTCCAAGACAGAGACTTCATTGCTGATGCTATTTCAGGATGTTGTTTAGACGAGTCCTGCTGTCCTTTCAGCAGACACACCTGCCCGCCCTGGAGAGACTGACGGTCACACTGCTAATACTGGACACTGACGCTAGCTCAGAGCAATGTGTCGCGGCAACACTGGTTCCTGAGCAGCTCGTGGAACAATGTTATCACGTTAACCACTCCCACTATATATTTCTAGCCAATCACACAATAGTTGACGCAAACCCCAGCCCTAAAGTTCTGCACAGATCTTGAGTTAATTACTGGAACTTCTACGTGAACAAAATGATGTCATTTTAGTCTTGCAGCTGCGTCAGAGAGAACAGATTTCTTCACTTCTCTCACAAAGAATGCATCCAGATTTAGGCAGCATGTTCCGGTCTTCCTCCTGTCCATTTCAGGTTTTATTCCACCAGATAACTATGGCTATTCTGCGTTGAGTTGAGCCACCGGCCCTCGCTGGACTGCTAACGCCACTCGGTGAAATTCATCTCCAGCATCCTGAGAAATCTCAGTTTTTTTACCTGTTGCTTCTATGTTTATTCAAACTTATTTGTGCTCCTCGTAGATTCCTCCAAGTGTTTTGCCTTCGTCCTCCAAGCTCCGTGATCTGGACTCCCCCTCCCAAACAAAACGAGGAGAAATTAGCTCACCTGTCTGTTAAATCCGTCTGAGTACCTGTTACACTTACCTTACCCGGACTCCTGGAAATCTGTGAAAGAAAAGAAGTAAGAACACTCCAGATGATCAAAAACTAACCTCCACTTAGTTCCTTCTACTCAGACTGTTCACTTCTGGTTCCCTACAAAATAAAATCGTTTTTATTCACTTGTTTCCTTTTGTTATCTTGTTTTGTAGAAGATAAGATGAGGAAGGAAAAACTTGTATCTGACTTTAATACTTTTTTTTCATTACAGATCAACTGACTCAACAATATTTAGATTATCACATTTAATCACCCTCATTGGTTAACAACAAACAAAGCAATGAGAAAGTTTGAAGTCCTAAATATAGATCTGGAAAAGTAGACTGTACATTTAAATAAAACATCATAAACTCATCAATTGTGCCTTAATTTATGAAGATTTTTCAAAGAAATAACTGGGCTTAGTTCAAGTCAGTACTGAAATCTAGAAAACGGCACAGAATCGAACACAGAGGGAAAAAAAACATTGACGTTCTCTATTGACACCTTCTTAAAATAATCACCTGTCTACTTTTTCCCCAAGTTTTTCAGGAAATACATAAAACTTGACCAAAAGTGTAGATTTCTGACAAACTTGGAAAGAACAAGAAAATAAAGGCATGGTGATTCTTTAAGAAAGGTGTCAAAATATAGCGGAGAAACTCAGATTTCCTGATGCATTTTAGACCCAGCAGGACCTTCAGACAAAGGCTGGTCCATACTACAGAAGTCCCTACGTGAGGAATGTTCAGACCTCTATATTAAAAAAACTAAACAAGCTCTACAGACACATGGCTCAACACAGAGCAGCTCTAAACAAGACTTGGTTGTCCCACACCTCAAAGATAAATGACTCTTTTGAGGACTAAAGTTTTATTGTTTTGGACAGAAAGGACGGATGGTTTGAGAGAAGATTACAGAAAGCCATTTATAAAAAAGAACAAAAAAAATACTTCAAACAGGTTTTAGCTCAGATTTCACTTTTCTTAAACCTACAGTAAAGATTTAAGCTTGATACCAGCTTCCCTCTAATACACGTGACCAAAACATCTTTTGTGAACCAGGCAAACAAAAGCCTGATTGTCAAGTCTCATGCTGCGTTCCAGTTCTACTCTGAAGTCGAAATTTCGGACTTCCGAGTCGGAAATATCAACTAGAATTAATTAACGTCGTTATTTCGAGTCGGGAACTCGATGCAACCCGTGACCTCATTGTTTCAACATGGCTGCTCCTCGCATCAGCAGCGAGTGAAAGTCTTGACGATAAGATGCAGACAACAGGTTGTAACAGCATAACGTGTCAGCAAAAAGAGCCGACGTGACAGGTTGTAAAAGCAAATGAAAACTACTTAAAGAGGCAACGTATTCAACAACATGATCTAACAACATAACTATAGACAGAACAAAACGACGTTATGTGTCAACACAAGGTATAAGAACATGGACAAAGGCTCAACAACATATTTTCGGCACAAATGGAACTCCATAACTTTTACTGTTTGTCACAGCTTAGTCTTGTTTACATTAAGTCACTTGTATTTTACAGCGATTATTAGGAGATATGTTTGTAAAAATCAAAATGCCGTGTGCAGCATTATTGTTGTCATTATTGCATTATTCCGTCAGAGCAAGAAATAGAAACGCTTCTTTCTGACAAGCTGGAAACGACAGAGTGACTTCAACTGGACCCATCATTACACTAATCGGTTCATGTCTGTTCTGCTCAGGTGTGTCTCCAAGGCCAAGTGTCCCTCAGTCTGTGGGCGTGGTTGTGGACAGATCCTCAGCGAGCAGATTCAGCTGTTGTGGTTTTATCGCGACACTGTGTACAAGTGTTTGTGTAATCGTGAGTGGCCTGTTTAAAAAAGGTTTGCGCCTCTCCAGGAGGAGTTTTCAAGTTTCAGGTTTTTTTTGGGTTTTTTTTTTTGGCTCAGCCAAGCCACAGTCAGCAGTCCATGACAAAATCAATTGTGCGAAACTGAAAATGAAGACACATTTATCGGACGCTGAGTCCATGAGCCCATAGAGAGGGGGCTACAGCCTAACGACTCTCCATTGGGAGGGGAGGGAGTTTAATCTGCATGTGAATTTAGCTGCGCATTGTTTTAACTGTTCATTTACTAATTCATCCATCCATCCATTCATTCACGTTTTCCTTTCTGGCTCGTCCCTATACGCCCGGGACAGGGCACACATCTATCACAGGCACGCATGACCACAAATGAGACAAACAACTATTCACACTCTCACTCACACATCGGAACAATCTGGAGTTTCTAATTAATCTAACATGCATGTCTCTGTGGAAGGAAAGAATAAAAACTCCACCCAGAAAGTCTGGAGGAATTCATTCATTAAATAATTCATTCATTAAAAAACAAAAAGAGAAAATAGATGGCTGGAGAACCTTCTCCTCTCGGAACATTTGTGTTTCTTTCATAAATGAGTCAAATTTTGTCAGGATTGTTTTTGGTTTGAATTTTCAGAAGTGAACAAAAATAAACACCAAATAATACATTATTCAGCATGTTTTCCTTTTGTTATTAGTATTAGTGCTCACCACTGAACATATAGCGACATTGCTCGTGTCTGTGTGATGTGTTGCTTTGCCTGTTAGCAAAATATTTCATGAACCACAAGATGGATTTTAGTGAAACGTTCAGAAAATAATCACTGGATGTGCATCTACAGCCGATTGTTTTTCACAGTCAACTCACCTCAAGGTGGCTTCCACACCTTAAAACCAAACAGAGCTATACCTCCGTTCATTTTACTGATATTAAACCATAACTCTGTTCGATTGGTGAAGTCATGCCCAACACTTATTCTGAGTGATGCAAAATGTTTAAAATGTTGAACTAAACTCTGAGTCAATCATGTCTGTTAGCAAAATAATTCACAAAGCCCTTAACAGGCTTTAATGAAATCTAACCGATTAACGTTTGGAGCAAACTTGAGCCTAGATAGTTGTTTTTTATCATAAGATTTTAAAGTTCTGGCGGGGTGATTTGCTCAAGGAAAACTAGGCCTTTAATTTATACCTGTCAAAAGTGATGTTTTTTCTCCCCTGCAGAGCTCCTTCCATTTTTGTGCAATAATTTAGTTATTATAACTTTAATGAGTGGATTTTTATAGTATTTTTAAAAGCCGTTAACCCATTGCTGAATCACAGTAAAGAAAAGCTTTACATCTTGCAGGTCAGTATTTAAATTTAAGTAGAAGACTTTGTGTCTGTGGTCAAAATAATCTTAGTGTAAATTTAGATCTCACATAATGAACAATGTTTTATTTATTTATTTATTTATTTATTTCTTCTTTAGATTATTCTTTTTATGTACAGTGCCCTGTGACAACGTATGTTGTGACTTGGTGCTATATAAAAAAAAAAAATTGAACTTGAACTTTTTTTTTAACTTCCAAACTGACCCACTTCTGAACTCGTGAATAGACGCTGTGTCCTGCAGGTGCCATCTGGATTTTTCCTTTACGTTAAATTGTTACAACTCTTGCAAATAATAAAAAATGCAAATTAGTAGCAGAGCTCCCTGTAATTTTAATCACCAGCTTTTATTAAAAGGTAAAAAAAAAAAAAAAGACAGATAGGTGTGTAAAGATGGAGGTCGGCCATTTTGAAGTGAATGCTCAGCTTCTGTTGAAGAATCCCTGAGTGATGTTCAGAAACTGTTTTCAGTGAAGCTGTTCCCCACGTGCTCCTTTGCACGTCTGCTTGCAGGACGAGGAGCTTGTTTTTCACGGTGAAGCAGGTTCTTTGTGCCTCTGCGAGGCTCCTCTGCAGCCTGGCAGAAAATGGCTGACTGTTCAGCTGAAGGCAGGGAGCTGCAGCAGAGGAGCAGCAGCTGAATCTGCTCAATGTTTCAAATGAACTCCTTTTTTCTTTGTTGTGAGATAATGTGTGCTTTAAATCACTGTTGTTGTGTGCTGAATGAACTAAATAATAAATACAAAACTCCCTTTAAATAAATGTACATAGCACAAAAACAGATTTACACTCACACACATTATAACCTGTGATTGTTATAAATCTCTGCTTATGTTATAAACCATAAAACAGCTTTCATGATGGCTTAAGACTAAATTTTGAAAACTGAGCTCCCTTTTTTTCATAATACTACACAGTTAGTTCAAACACACACAATCAGCAGAACATCCCAGGTCTTTCAAAATCAAAATTCTTTAATTAAAAAATATATATTCATTTAAGGTTAATTATCAAGCTTGCAATAAAATTTGTTAATTTGTTTAAGAGGGGTTCCTGAACCCCTCTTAAACAAATTAACTCCTTCTCTATTATATATAGTTGCAACACATTGTTCACTAAATTCTTTGAAGCATTTATATTCTGAACCGAAAACACTTTTACAACTTTTAATTTTCTATTGTCTTGGAAAAGTTAAAAACAAACTTCACTAAGCAGAGCTACATGAAACAAATGCAGACTGATGATGGAAAGACTGGATTTATTTATTACTATTTATAGTTAAATAAGGATGTCTGAACAAAACTTCCAGTTTTCTCACTACCGTAGGTTTTTGTTTGTACTGTTATAAATATTTGTCATGGTGAACACAATGACAGAAGCGGGAAAACGTAAAAAAGTAAAATAAAATAAAATAAACTATATATATAATACATTAAAAATCAAATCTACACATCATCTCTCCACCCAGCTGCATGTGTTTAACAGTTGCTCCACAGATGTGGCCATTTGTAAAGTCGACATCTTTAATGGGTTGTGAAAACAAAGTGTGAAGCTCATATTTTCCATTATAAGTTGCTGGTGAAAATTCACCACCCAAGTCATGATCAATCAAAAAAGAAAGAAAAAAAAGGTAAAAGATCAAAACAAAACAATTGGACTTATATTCAGAATAAAAGCCCAATTTTTTTAATTTAATTTTTGCTGTTTTTCTGGATTTTTCATGAAGTTGTGCAAATCTGGGCTGGGGTCAGATTCAACTGCTAAAAAACTATCATGATAGTGTGTAAACAATGATAAAAGACCATAAAGCCAGACTTCTGTGAAGAAATGTTAAGAACATTTTATCAAATAAAACCTGAATTCATAATAACTTGGGAGAAATTTGGTTTTGTATCAGAACATCTCACATGAGAACAAAATGATGAGAAACAAATGAGAAATTAGATGAAGAAGGAATAAATTATAAAAAAAACTATGTACACATATTCACAAATATACTGTATATGTTTTAGGTGATTTTAATGGATTTATTTCTTTTATTACAGACGTGATGCAGTCACTGCAGCAAATCAGCTGGAGTGATCTGTGTGTGTTTGTAAGTGATGCACTTTTGAATTACATTGCTTTGTGTATGTTTGTGTGTTTATTTATTGTTGCTGTTGTGTTTGAATGTTAAAGGAATAAGAGGGTCTTTGCTGTCAGTTTAAACAAGTAGGACGTTCTCGGTGATGTGGTGACCTCGACTGTGTTCATGTTTAAAATGAGTTTTAAATTAACAGCTTTTGGTTTTAGTTTCCATCTATACATCAAACCCAGGGTGTGTGTGTGTGTGTGTGTGTGTGTGTGTGTGTGTGTGTGTGTGTG